>NC_139633.1:43575683-43653183 GCF_964638095.1 Poromitra crassiceps
TTTCCGAACTCGGTACTTTTACAGGCACCGACCGAATGACGTCGGTACTACCCCGTACCAGTTCACATAAAAACAAACGGTACCAAATTTCGGTACTTGAACGCATCTGAGTAATAGAAAGAGAGTGGGTAAAGTATAAATTCCGACGGAACCTTAAGGCAACACGCGAGAGCGCGTTAGTCAGTACATCACACACCTGAAAGCAAAAAAAGCGGTCCAAAAATGTGGCTACACTTTACCAAGATAGACTCGGACAACACTGGTTGCAACATTTATGATGTGAATTGCAAAGCTGGTCAGGGAAACACCTCAAACTTGAGGAAGCATGGTCAAACACAAGATACAGTATATTTAGCTAAATGCTGATGACTGTAACGTGTTAGATAGCCTGAGGGTGAATTAAGCATGTCAATGTCATAGACATTGTGACATCATCAGTGGGACAAAAACAAAAACAGACAAACATTGCCCACTTGCTCCCTTTTCTATAAGGGATTGGTTATTGATGGCTGGGTGTTCTCACCTGCACACTCCACTGTCGTCACAGCGGCTGTTGGAGAAGTCACAGCTGCAGCCACTTCCTGTAGGAGACACAGTTCAGTTAGCTCACCTGTCTGTCTGTCTGCCTGTTTGTCTGCCTGCCTGCCTGCCTGCCTGCCTGTCTGTCTGTCTGTCTGCCTGCCTGCCTGTCTGTCTGTCTGTCTGTCTGTCTGTCTGCCTGCCTGCCTGTCTGTCTGTCTGTCTGCCTGTCTGTCTGCCTGCCTCTCTGTCTGTCTGTCTGCCTGCCTGCCTGCCTGCCTGCCTGCCTGCCTGCCTGCCTGCCTGCCTGCCTGTCTGTCTGCCTGCCTGCCTGTCTGTCTGTCTGCCTGCCTGCCTGTCTGTCTGTCTGCCTGCCTGTCTGTCTGCCTGTCTGTCTGTCTGTCTGCCTGCCTGCCTGTCTGTCTGTCTGCCTGTCTGTCTGCCTGCCTGCCTGTCTGTCTGTCTGTCTGCCTGCCTGCCTGTCTGCCTGCCTGTCTGTCTGTCTGCCTGCCTGCCTGCCTGTCTGCCTGCCTGTCTGCCTGCCTGCCTGTCTGTCTGCCTGCCTGTCTGCCTGCCTGCCTGCCTGTCTGCCTGCCTGCCTGCCTGTCTGTCTGCCTGCCTGTCTGTCTGTCTGTCTGCCTGCCTGCCTGCCTGCCTGTCTGTCTGTCTGCCTGCCTGTCTGTCTGTCTGTCTGTCTGCCTGCCTGTCTGTCTGCCTGCCTGCCTGTCTGTCTGCCTGTCTGCCTGCCTGCCTGTCTGTCTGCCTGCCTGCCTGCCTGTCTGCCTGTCTGCCTGCCTGCCTGCCTGTCTGCCTGCCTGCCTGTCTGCCTGCCTGCCTGTCTGCCTGTCTGCCTGCCTGCCTGTCTGCCTGCCTGCCTGCCTGCCTGCCTGCCTGTCTGTCTGTCTGTCTGTCTGTCACACCATCAGCTCCCACAGGTAAAAAAAACAAACAATGAATCTACATTTTGGGCTGATGGTACAAAAATACCCACACAACAAAACATTTCACAGGCCCCCTGGGCAGAAATATGGAGAAAAAGGTTGCATTCTAAATAAGCGTTTAACATCACTTGTTGCTGGACGTTCTGATGGGGCTGACTGATGACAGGAGGCAGAAAATTTCAGGAACAGTGCCCCCTGCAGTTTACAAAAACTAGTCTAGATGTAGCTATGTGTGATTTAACCCCCCCCCCCCACCCCAATCCCATTGCTACAGTATATATCCCTCCCACATATTAATGCAATGTGGTCTCCACCCTGCACCATGCTCTTTAAGAAAACACCTTCAGTTGGGTGTCTTGAGGTAACGAGGTCCTGCCAATCATTACATTTTTCATAGACTTCCTCTGATGCTGCCTTCCAGAGACGTTCTGATGCTGCTTTCCAGAGACGTTGGAAAGTGGGAAATTCTGACTTTCTACTTCGAAGACGAAATGGAGCGCCGCTTCGTCAGAAGGTTCTGAGGCTTCTCTTGAAGCAGAAATCAAGGTGAAACAAAACTAGCTGCCTGACCACATTCAAGATTATGTTATTTATCCCAAGGGGAATGGGTCTCGGACATACAGACTGCCACATACTACATACAGTACAACAGTGCCATAACAAGAACAACAAAATAACAAGTAGTGCATAAAGTAGCACACAAGTGCAACAGTTAAAGTGCATTCATTCATCAATTACAGTACAATCAACATTGCTTATGATCTGATTTTAGGAGACTAACTGATAGTGGAATAAAAGAGTTTTTGTATCTGTTGAGGTATTTTTTCTTGTTTTGAATTGGAACACTGTAACGTCTGCCAGATGGGAGCAGTTCATATTCTGAATACAGGACATGGGAGGAGTCAGCAATGATTTTACTAGCTTGTTTGATTACAGTTTTCTCAAAAGGCATTTGGAGGGTGGGATGCTCCCTCACCCCCATCACTTTCATTGCAGTATGAACCAGTCTATTTATATGTGATTTTAACTTAACTGATAAGTTGCCAAACCAAACATGACCTTCATATTCAGATCACATGGCCTTAATAATGCTTTGCTGAGTTTTGTACATGCTGATGGGCACATATGGTACTGTGAGCCAATCATATGTGTGGGTTTGTGGATGGTGGGGGGGGGGGGGGGGGTCCTGGGGGGAGGGGGCTTATGTTCTCTGAGTGTTTGTGTATGTGTATGTATTTTGTATTTTTTGTAGAGGTTTGTGGTTCTTATGTTTTTCTTCCTTTGTCATGTTAATTTTTTGTAATCAAATCAATAAAAAGAATGATCAAAAAAATACTTTTGCTTTGTTGTCTAATAAAGAAAAAAAAACATCGCATGGATGCATAACTGGGACGTATCCTCAGTGATGTACCCTGGGGTCATAGGATGTTTCGGGTCTCGCAACATCATACACCCTCGCCCAGGTGACCCAGCCGGGGCTGGCCAAGCCCCAACTTACGTCCCAGTAGCTACCCACGGTCAGCCCTATAGGGAGGGTCGAAGGTGGTCACGTGGTCAGGGCCACTCAATCCGCTGCTCCGGAACTACTCTGCTGGGACCGGGGGAGGGGGAGGGCTCTGGTACGTAGAGGGACCGGGCTCTGTGGGTTACCACCCGGCCGGGTTCCTCCCTCGTCTCACCAGGTCTACGACCTGTGCGCTGCACCAGACTCCCCCGCTCCAAACATCTCATTCCGAGGTGATGGTATCTTAGTGGACACCATGCAGTACCAGTACTTGGTGGCACTGCAGTCTCCACTTGCGGCTTAAATGGCCCTCCTAAAAGGCCTCTCGTGGGTTGTTGGGCTAGAGTAGAGTAGCACAGGAATGAGTCCTAATGCTGCATTCTAGACAACTCGGATGTGGGAATTTGCCAGTTGAAAAGTCCCACCTCCGACACTCAAAATGTTCCAGCTGCACAACATTGTTATGTGTTGGGTGACGTGAGACAACTGATGTTGTCCGTCCGTCCGTCCGTCCGTACATCCGATGTTCGTTAGCGCGATATCTGAGGAACGCCTTGATGGAATTTCATCAAATTTGCCTCGAACATTGACCTAGACTCAAGGAGGATCTGATTAGATTTTGGTGGTCAAAGGTCAAAGGCCAAGGTCACTGTGACCTCTCGAATGCCATTTTCAAGCTTGTTAACGCGATATCTCAGGAATGCCTTGGCGGAATTTAATCAAATTTGCTTCAAACATCGACTTGAACTCAAGCATGAACTGATTCGATTTTGGTGGTCAAAGGTCAAAGGTCAAGGTCACTGTGACCTTTCGAACGCCATTTTCAAGCTTGTTAATGCGATATCTCAGGATTGCTTTGACGGAGTTTCATCAAATTTGCCTCAAACATTAACTTGGACTCAAGGATGAACTGATTAGATTTTGATGGTTGAAGGTCAAAGTTCAAGGTCACTGTGACCTCACACACCCAATTTCCAAGCTCTTTAACGCAAAATCTCAGGAGCGCCTTGACGGAATTTCTTCCAAAATGCCTCAAATGGCGATTTGGACTTAAGAATGAACTAATGGCGGAGGCATAAATCCGTGGTGCGGTCGTTCTAGTTTGTATGGGGATTTTGGTTAAATGCCTGAAAGAAAAGTCTATGAAATGGTGAACTTCTTGTTCAGCAAGATCATCTTCACATGAGAACCACTTTTATGATTTTTGACGAGCAAATGCGATTTGCAAAAATTCTTTATGTCCTGGAGGTGTCATGTAGGGGGTCCTCTCGCCATTCCGAAGTGTCGGCATTCCGATCATTGACTTCTATGCTTTCGGAGAGGCGGCCCTTTTTATCTCCAAAAAAGGTTTCGCCATTGCGAAAGATATTAGGTCCGCCATTCCGACATAGCATCTTGAGTTATTTAGCCTACAGGGGTGGGAGAGGTTAGGTTTAGGGTTAGGTTCTGGGGGAGGTTAGGTTTAGGCGTGGGGGGTGGGAGAGGTTAGGTTTAGCGTTAGGGTCTGCAGGAGGTTAGGTTTAGGCATGGGGGTGGGAGAGGTTAGGTTTAGACGTGGGGGCTGGGAGAGGTTAGCTCCAGCCGGTCCCCCGGGTTAGGGTTACGGTTCTTTCGCAATGGCGAGACACATTCCGACAATTTTGTCGGAATGCCGGTATTTCGGAGTGCCGACATTTCGGAATGCCGGGGTGTCCCCGTCATGTAGTGTGTAGTAAATGCTTTCAGGTGGAGGACAGGAGCGTTCAGACTGGGACTTGACCCACTGCCCCCTGGCTGGCCTCTGTGTCCCTGCATGCTGCTCAGCTGTCAGGGGAGGGGGGGAGGGTCTCTGGTGGGACATTAGCGGCAGGCGGCGTGACCTCTGACCTCCCGGCAGGCAGCGCCACGTGCCGGGGGGGGCGGACGTCCCAGACAGTGGAGACGGACAAAGTCAGAAGAACAAAACCTAGGCCTCTGCATACACATGCACACGCACGCACGGGCGCACACGCACACACACACACATGCACGCGCACACGCACACACCTGTCAACATTAGGCTGTGAAAAAGAGGACCCCTTTGAAAATGTTTTTTTCCCTCGCCAAAATTTAGCCTAACTTTGGAGTGTTATTTAGCCACCTTCCTGACAAGCTAGCATGACATGGTTGGTACAATCATGATATTTCCGAAACATCACGATATTTCCGAAAATCAGCCCAAGTCTACTCCTCAGGGTTATTGTGTATTACTGTTTGTAAAAACAAAAACAAAAATCTTGGGCGGAGCCCCGCGGACCACAGTTTTGGAAACAATGACCTAAGGCATCCATTGGTACCAACCATGTCATGCTAGCTAAAATGTTTCTTCTTAATGTTGTAATAAGTAGGCTAATGGTATTTTGGTCCAAAATAAAATTATTATTATTATTTTCTGGCCTCCATGGGCCCCCATAACGGCTAGGCCCCAGAAAGTTTTCCTTCTCCCCCCTTATCGGTGGCCCTGCCCACTAGTCTCCCCTTTTACAGGTAAAATGTTTCAAAAAATGCTACCCTAGTGTGAATCGATAGCAGTGTATGGGTTTGCACTATGGTAGCTTATTTGGACAAGGTACGTAAATGAGCAGAACAGTGGAGATAGGACGCACGCCGGGCCATGATGAACGCCAGGCGTTTTCCATGAGTGGAAATAACGACCAGGCTGACGAGCCGAGCACAGAGCATGTGGACCAAACGTCCTCTTGCTCACCCACGTCGCTTCTGTTGGGCAGAGAGTGATGAAACCGAGCTCCCCTGAGCATGTGCAGCGTGGATGACGGTGTGTGTGTGTGTGTGTGTGTGTGTGTGTGTGTGTGTGAATCATGATTTACAGCCGCGTTTAGTCACACGCGTGTTTCAGCAGCTGCTTCTCGACACCTCCCCGGCTGACAGACCTGGAGCAGGTTTCCCATTTGGAATTCCGCCCTGCAGCGGCGTTCCATCCAGGAAGTCTGGATTCCTGACTCCTCTGGAACGCCGCCGGACGCTTCTGTTGGCGGGAGGCTCGCCTGCTCGGGATCACGTTTCGGCCCTGAACTGCGGCTTTGACACCGGCTAGTGTTTCCCATCGCCGGGGAGAATCTGCATTGTTTTACGCTGAAGTGTCCCTTTAAGCCCAATTGATCTTGATTAATTTAGGCATAGGTTAAGCCGATGGTGCCCAACTACGGTTTTATGTGTTAGCTATGTCTGTTACTGTCTGTTTTATGTCTGTTACTGTCTGTTTTTATCCTAAGACTGTCTGTTACTGTCTGTTTTTATCCTAAGACTATGTCTGTTGCCGTCTGTTTTTATCCTAAGACTGTCTGTTACTGTCTGTAACTGTAACAGTAACTGCTAAATTGTGTATTAGCAGATAATTCAGTGAGGCAATCAACTATAACTCACTGAGAAACGTTTATCACATCACAAAGAGGGAAATGAATTGAGAAAACTTGTTGGACAATGGACATAGGCTATTTACCTTCATAACCCGGAGGGTCGTTGGCACCACAGACGATCTGTCAATAAGCTCTCTCTGTCCTCGCACAAGTGAGTACACTCTATTACGCATGGAGAGAATTACAGCATATTGCATGCCTTGCGCAAACAGCCATTGCGAGACGGGAATCTGATTGGTTTTGATTGACGTAATGCCCAGCATTGCCTGGCCACACCCGTGAATAATTCTGGTAGTTAAGACCGCCCAAATCCCGTTTGCGCAGGCATTTTGGGGCGCAGATGATTTTGGCACGGCTCTAATTTGCGCCTGCGACACGTGCCCGCCGAGAATTGCATCCCCAACATATTTCGGGGCTGTTTTAACTTAGAAATCAGGGAGGTCACGTCTACCAGACAATTATATCACTTTTAAACAGTTACATTTCAGTATAAATCATTACAATTATGCTCCCGTGAGGTGGGGATGCTTTTTTTGCTGCTGGGCGGGGGTGCAAAACTCGGCATACCACCTGGACAAATGCGCAAGGCGGACTTGTTATCTTGCCTGCATTAAGGCACGCGCAAACAGCTGCACAAGCGCTAATAGGGGATATCGCCTGTACGAAGATAGAGCCCTATGTCTGTTACTGTCTGTTTTTATCCTAAGACTACAGTATGTCTGTCATGTCTGTTTTTATCCTAAGACTGTCTTTGGATTTTGCTACTTGTTTTATAATATTATATGATGTTATCTGTCCTGTTTTTTTTACAAGACCAATATTCATGTTGGAAAGAAGTGTTGTCAATCTTACATGTTGTCCATTGGATTCTTTCATCGTCTTCTATATCCATAAATAAAATCAATCAATCAATCATGGAAATAACCAGGGCAAGCCCCCGGCCCTCAACAATGCCTTTTGTTAGAAGCTCGTTAAGTGGCTTTGATTGGTCGGCTAATGAGCAGAACAGGCCCCCTCTGACGGGATCTAAATTTACCCAGGCTGAGAAACCTTATTCCCCCCAACACACACGCACGCACGCACACACGGACACACACACACACACACACACACACACACACACACACACACACACACACACACACACACACACACACACAGCGTTACCATACAAAATAGAAAAATAGGATCATCTACATCGGCGGTTCCTTTTCCAAATCAGGGCCCACTTGAAAATCTCACTTTTGACACTTTTTGTTTTCCACAGTCACTAACACAGCATCTGGACCATGTTGCAGCATTTGTGTTACAGTTTTCAAGGAGCTGTCCATCATTTGTTTTTGTTTAATGTAAATAAATCAATCAAATAAAAATTTAAACTCAAATGATTTGGCCGCCCACTTGCATTACCTCCTCCCCTTTGCCGGACAGCCGGCTTGGTAACAGGCCGGGGTCCCCCCCCCCACTGACATGATCCTACCACCCCGCCCCCCGCATACATCACTTTAATGGACCTCAAATCTTTTGTGATCTGACAGTGACAGCTCCTGGCGTTTCGACCCACAAGTAGGCCGAGGTCATTTTTCAGTTTCTCAGTTACAGATTATGAAACTGCAGACTGTAAGCTTTCAAATGATGTGTCACACATTGTAATCTGAAAATGTTTTAAGGAGATATGCTTATTTTATTGGTCACACTTTTTCACACCTGAGGCAGCCAGGTAATGGGGGAGTGGACAATAGCTCCTCATTTACATTAACCACTCCCAAACCATTTCAGGTGTCAGTCTCTGTCAGATGGGTTGTGCACTCCACAACCCAGTGACAAAAACAAAACAATAACTCCCCTGGCAGGAGCCAGTCGGGTGTTGGGCTGATTGGGTGCACCTGGGCTTAAGCCCCGGTTCACACAGTACGCCGAAGCAACGCTCAACCTAAGCTCTACCTACGCTGAACCCACAAGTTTCATTTAGGCATCCTTGTTAACAGGCAAAGCCGTTCACACCACCCTTTGGTCTCTCCCCTTCATATGTCACAACCCGGCTCAAAATGGTAAAGAAAGTAACAAATGAGGGGCGTCATATAGTGCAGCAGCCAGTGGCGCCGGAACGAGTTTGCAATAAGGGGGACATTTTTATTTATTTATTTATTTATTTATTTATTTATAATTTTGTTTAATATTTTTTGCCGGCGCCCTAACAAAAAATTGACGTTTTTATGGACGTTTGGATTATTTTTAGCCATATTTAGAGGAATATCTCATTTTAAATGAATTAGGATTAGGATTATACTTTAGTGATGTAATTATTCAGTATTTTCTCCTTTTCTCACTCACTTGGTGACCTGCTCTCCCTTTAGGTCATTTTACAATTACACTACAACAGACAGCAACACAGGCGGAAACACTGAACTTATTATTATTATTATTATTATCACTTCGAAACAGTGCAAAACTTGTCATCTCAACACAAAAATAAAACAACAATAACCGTATACGATTATAGCAGCAGCCAATGACAGCACATTCAAGCCATGGGGGCGGGGGATTGGGCTCTTGGAGTGCTCGCTGCCGATTCTCCAATATTCTTCCCCACTCAGTCTCTGTCTGTCTCAGGTGTAATAATCCCACAATGATCACACGGCTTTAACAAGCATCACAGGCTGTGTAAACAGTGTAAAGTGGGCTCTAAGCGTCAGGGGCAGTTGCCCCCTCAGATTTTTGGTGCCGTTGTGCAGAATGCACAGCAGGGCCCTTAAATTCCACTCTGTCGCCCAGACCATTTTAGCACGGATTCACGGAGGATTCAGGCGATGTAATGTCTTTCCGCTTTCCAGTCCGGTAGGTGGCGGTAATGCACCTCTGGCTAATATTGTGGCTAGCTCGTTCAGAGAGTTCCACAAGAGCCGGTCGTCGGACATTTCACCGTCTGGTGCCTCTCTCGATCCGACTAGGAATTTATTGATTCGATTTTTGAGGAGTTGACATGTATCGTCTTTTTTGTCCTAATGTAAAGCAGCTGTGAATGTGACAGCATTCGGTTGCGGCTGCTCCTGTCCTATTCCAACAACTCAACTTGTTGAGAAGAAGAATGCAAAGAGTCGCATTTGGAAATATCAGTCCCCAAAGTCCCATCTGCAAAAAGTGTGAAAGGGAGTTCCAAACCAAACAGGGTAACACATCCAATCTCGCCAAGCAGCTGAAAGACAGGCACCCAGACCTGTTCAAATAATTCAAGGTGGGTTACTTCTTTCAAACGGTGTAAAATAACACGTTTAACAACATATCAAACAGACCTTATCCTGTCACATTCGTTTTTTGAGATAGCTGGCAATGCATTGTGTAACCAAAAAACGTTTGCGCTAACGTTAACGTGTTTTGTAATGGAATCATTATGGGACCCGGCTAATACCTGGTACAGCGTTAGCTAGCATAGTGTAACACGTGTGCATGCAATGTTTGTAATGGAAACATTATGGGACACGGCTAATAGCCGAACTTAGCCATAGTTCAACATGGCATCAAAATAAATACAAGCTTCTTTCGGGTGAAACATGTCCGTGAATTAAAACTAGCTACATAAAATTGCTTGCACTCTACATGTGTGTATGTGCAGTTGTCTTTATCATCTCTTTATTTTAGTAAATCTCACTGACGTTACTTTCCATTTAACAGTATGCGAGAGATGAAGATGAAGAGGAAGGCACAAGTCGCGGAGCCCAAAAGACCACCCAGCAGACAATTCCTGATGTTTTTGAAAAGCAGAGGAAATATGACTCACATGAAGCAAGAAAGTGTGATAGGGCATTGGCAGAATTCCTATGCATCGATCAAATACCAATATACACCGTTGAAAAAAAAGGATTCCAGCAATTCTGTGAAATAAATTAAATTATAATATTTAATATAATAATAAAATTAAATACTTGAGGGCTACATGCCACTGGTGTTGCACTGTCTGTACTCACTGCCATACAGAGTTGAATGTAAGAAGAAGTAAGCAGAAGCACATTGTTTTGTTTTAAAGTTGAAGGCTACATGCCATTTGTTCATTGAAAATGGTTGCATACTTTAATAAAGGAGAATATGTTCAAGAAATATCAGTCTGTTTTTTTTACCGTGGTACCGAAATTGGTACCGAGTACCGTGGAAATTCACTAGTACCGGTACCGACTACTGAATTATTGGTACCGTGACATCACTAGAATGAGATGGTTAAATAATATAGACATCAGCAGGTGGTGGTGGAGGTGAGTCAGAAAATATTAGTGTTTTACCTATATGGCTACATCTGGGCAAGAGCAGTGCCACTCACTCAGCAAATTGATGGTTAAGACTGAAAAACAGTCTAATCTTAATGTAAATGGTCCTCTAATCTGGTTTCAAGGGGCCAAAATTTTAGACTGAACACAAATGACTCTACACCTTGGCAGAGTTCTGCACTTTACTGAGCACACCGGCCCTATGCCAGGTTTCGACCTGGCCTTGTTTTTTTTTTTTTAGGCGGACCAAATTTTAAGGGGGACAAAATGTCCCCATGTCCCCCTTGTTCCGGCGCCAGTGGCAGCAGCTTAGCTAAAAGTTCCATAATAATTGTGCATTTTGTGGGAGAAAGCATATAATTTGATATACATATAGCCAAAGGCATTCCAAAAATAATTGGATATGGGGGCATCATGAGTTTAGAAAGGGGGGGGAGTCATTTTTTTGTGGCTACAGATTTTGCAGCCTATGGAAAGTGTAATAACTACAATACAAAGTTGTGCAGATAACAACATAAACTAGATTAAACAAAACAACAGAACAAAAGGTGCATCGCTGGTGAGAAGGGAGAGAGACTGAATGGTCTGAAGGTCTTCTTAAGCCCAATGAGTGCACCGAGCCCAGGTGCACCCAATCAGCCTCACGACCCCAGGCTCCTTCCTGCAAGACAGGAGAGTGAATGGGTCGTCACAGAAGCTCAAACCTTATCAAATGGGGGTCTGTTGTCTAATTTGTGTCAGTTTATGGTGCGTGACGTGAAACAGTTTGAGACCTGCTGGGTTAATAATACATTACTCTACATTTAAAACAATTTAGTAAATCCTCACCACTTGTCCCTAATGTCACTTAAAGAGCATGGTGCAGGTAAAAAAAAAATCTGAACTTAAATGTTGGGCTCACGATTAGTATGAAAATACCCCCAAAACATTTTTTCCAGGCCGCAAGGGCAGAAATATGGAGAAAAAGGTGGGATTCTAAATCGGGTGTTTTAGAGCGTGCAGGTCCAGAATTGGGTGGAGGCCCGTGCGTGCCCCCCGTTTGGGTGCAAGCACACACACACACACACACACACACACACACACACACACACACACACACACACACACACACACACACACACACACACACACTCACACACACACACACACACACACACACACACACACACACACACACACACAGCCTCGTGGACTGGGTCACACAGACAATTAATCACATTCTTTACACTGACAGGAATTTCACAGCTGAGTTCACTAGGGACGCGTGTATGTGTGTGGGTGTGTGTGTGTGTGTGTGTGTGTGTGTGTGTGTGTGTGTGTGTGTGTGTGTGTGTGCGTGTGTGTGGGTGTGTGTGTGCGTGCGTGTGTGCTTGTGTGTGTGTGTGTGTGTGTGTGTGTGTGTGGGGGGGGGGGGTGTCGTCTTTCTTTTTAGTCTTGTCCTGCTCATAAAAGTCTTGTCCTGCTCATAAACTACTTCAGGTTAACACTGCAAAGAGTTTAATGTGTTTGTGGACCTACAAAAGTTTTTTCGTAACTTACGTCTCAAGGAGTTTAGACAATCCTGGGTCTAACCTTGTTTCCCACATGACTCACCCCCAAGGTACCCGTGTGACCTCTTTCTCCAGCAGTACAGAGACTGAGCCAGACCAGGCTACTCCTCCAGTCACCACTACTAGACCTACAGTATAACTCCCTTCAGAGGTAAATCCACTTTCATCCCGCCCCAACACAGAAACTCATCAGTTGACACGTATTGCAGACTAGTGGAAAGAGACATTTCAAATGTGTTGGGGAAAAAAAGACAATATAAAGGGACACACAATCTGACCAGAACGCAATATGCTGAATTGGAAACCCCTTAAAAAAGACAACTCCATTGTCATTCAGAGTGCAGATAAAGGGGGGGGCACTGGTAATTCCAGACAAAAATGCTTATATCCATGAAATCCTGAGTCAACTGAACAACGAAACCTTCTACTCCAAACTACAGGGGAATCCAACCACCGAACTCAAAAATGTAGCTCTGTAACTGTAGCTCGGACTCTGATTTTAAAAATCACATGACTGATCTGGCACAGAGGTTCACAACGAGAGGATACAACAGTGAGTGGGTCAGACAGGCATCTGACCGTTTCTCTGACACACAATCAGAGTGTCTGAACAAGACCAGGACCCAAACAACTGACAATAGACTCACCTGTGCTGTGCCATACTCTCCCTTGTCTAATACAATGTCTTCTATTATCAGAAAACACTGGCACGTCATCTCCACGGATCCCTCCCTGAAAGGCCCTTTTGACCACCCTCCACGGATCGTCTTCAAAAGACCCCCGAACCTCCGTAACATGCTTGTGAGAGCGGACTGTCCACCCACTCCCCCACCTACTCCACCCACTTTTCTAACCCCAGTAGAACCGGGTAATTATAAATGTGGCAATTGCCAACAATGTAATTTCACGCGTAAGACCAGCACATTTTACCATCCACACACAGGGAAAACTTTTGCCATCAAACAAATAATTTCATGTAAAACCTACAATGTTATTTACATGCTCAAATGTCCCTGTGGACTTGCCTATATAGGCAAAACATCCAGACCCCTCAAAAACAGAATCTCAGAGCACCGCAGCAACATTAGAACCCATGACCCTAAGAGCCCCGTGGCTGTTCATTTTCGCCTCATGAAACACTCTGTAGCCTCCCTTAACTATGTGGGTATTGAACATGTCCAGCTCCCACGGCGTGGTGGTGACATCAACACTCGTCTTCTGCAACGCGAACTGTTCTGGATGTACACTCTGGACACTGTAACACCTAGGGGCCTCAATGAGGAGATGGATATCCGCCCTTTTTTATGATGTCCTGTGAACTCTACACAACTAGTTTTCCTTTAATTTGGCATTGATTCCTTCATATAAACTTGTCTTTGGTATCTCTAAACTGTGTCTTGGTCTACACATTGTTGCACACTCCTCCTTGATATCTCTAAACTGTTGGTCTTGATCTACATAATTATGTAAACTCCTATTGGTATCTCTAAACTGTTGGTCTCAGGCTTTGTTTTATTGTAATGCACACATGAGACACTTGAGTGCCTTTTAAACATGGACTCTGGATCATGTCAGGCTACAGAGAACAGGATATTTTCAGGTTTTGCCTTTCTAAACATGAGGGGTCTTTGTTAAGAAACAACTGGATATGAGCCGTTTTTTCTGCCAGTGGGCGGGGGGGGCGCGGTAGCATGTATCAAACACAAGAAATGTGATAGGAAACAGCTTTAGCTATGAGGCAGTCAAAATAGTGGTCGCACCGTCGTCAATCACTGTGGGTGATTTATTTTACAAGTGGCAACTAGTCATATCTGATTAGTTTTAAATGTATTTCTCCCCACAAAAGTTTGATAGCCTATGTTTCCTAAATAAACGTTTTGAATCCATTTATTTCTCTATAGTCCATTCTTTATAGCCTCTATAGTCGTAGTCGATCTTATTTATTCCAGTGTTGTCATTAAGAGGCCGATTTCGCAGCAAGAATATTTAATTGGTCGGCAAGTCGTTCTCGGTAAAGGACGCTTTCGTTATTGAAACAGACAACATGCATGCATGCTCCTACTGTAGCCTATCTATCTGCATTTGCAGAAACTCATGAACCCATATCTTCTGGACATTGCCTTGATGAAAAAACAACGTAGCGTTAGCTAAAAGTAATAAGTGCGACAACTTGAATCTCCCACAAACGTTAGGCTTTTTCTGACATGGGAGCAAGCAAGCAGCGCAGCAGCGTCCCTCCTGATGCACTGGACCTGGCTGCCTGCAACTGCAGTCAAGCCAGCCCTCACCTCTGAAAGCACGGTCATTCTAGCCCCCACTTAACAATTCAAGCCGTTTTTGCAACACTTGAGGAAACCGTGAGTTTGCTCGTTGATATAAGCAATTGCCCGAACGATTCATTAATTAATAAACTAGCGAACGTGAAGTGAGTCACGAAGAGCCACACCTGCCCACTATGGATATGCGGATAATGACCTGCTGCTGTTAAACATGAGCTGCGATTGCGTGGAAGCGGATCTTATACCGGCGGTCGAGGTAGATAAGATACGGAGTCGCGGGAGTGCGCGTAGGCCGGCTAATTGTTGTTTAACATGCAGGCCAACCGGCTATAGGTGCAGGTTATAATACGGATTCCACTGCATGTTAAAGGGATAGTTCTGTTTGTTTGAAGTTGGGTCCTATGAGGTACTCTCATACAGTCAGTGCACTGGGTAAAGCACTCTGGACGCATCGCCCACCGAGATAGGAGAACTGCACTCCAGCTGTGGCAGGCACAGAGAGCTGTCTGCTGAGTGTGATGGGGGCCAAGAGCAAAAACATACAAAACAACAGAAAGAATACATAAAGTGCTTCCATACTGCTCACCTGGCATAATGCAAGTCTCCACAAGCCCTGTGATGCCAAGTTGACTTGAAAATATGTCATTTATACCCTGTTTTTAGCTGAAATCGTCACTGGAGCTAGCAGCTGAAAGTTCAACAACTAGGGTACAACCTTGCTACAGTGACGATTTCAGCTAAAAACAGGGTGTAAATGACATCTTTTCAAGTCAACTTGGCATCTCAGGGCTTGTGGGAGACTTGCATTATGCCAGGTGAGCAGTATGGAAGCATTTCATGTATTTTTTCTGTTGTTTTGTATGTTTTTGCTCTTGGCCCCCATCACACTCAGCAGACAGCTCTCTGTGCCTGTTGCAGCTGGAGTGCAGTTCTCCTATCTCGGTGGGCGATGCGTCCAGAGTGCTTTACCCAGTGCACTGACTGTATGAGCATACCTCATAGGACCCCACTTCAAACAAACTGAACTATCCCTTTAAGAAGTGGCATTGGAGGCGCCTCTACAGCTTAGTCCCACCCGTGATGACGGCCTTTTAGCCTGACTGTGGGGTCTGGGACACCCTAGTGAGGGTCTTTAATTTTAACTTTAATTCTTACTTTTGTCTGTCACATTTTGATAATGTCACTGATTTTCATATGTATTCTTACTCTTGATCACACATGGTCACACGTCACCCATTTGATACATGATAGTTTATACCAAAATTGATCTATTCAAAGAACAACTTTAATATTTGTCATCATTTATGGTCTCTAGTTGTTTTCATGTATATTGTTTCCAACTAGCACTTCTAAGTATTCACCTGACCTCTGACCATGTAACCACAGCTGTAACCCATCCTGCTTGATTGCATTGTAAATAATTATATCATGTGACCTGACCTGTATGTATTTAAGATGGCGTCTCACAGTCCTTCGCCAGTCTGATGAAGAGCTTTGCTCGAAACGTCACTTTTTTGGGTGTTTAAATAAAAAAAACACTGAAACTAGGAGCCCTTGCAGTGTGCGAGCTTTTTATTCATTTTTTACTTGTTGTTCACCTTTGAGCTCGGCACCTGCCCAACCTGGTTTTGGATGTGCGTGTATTCTCTCTAACACTGGTAGGGCACATCGGTCTGGCGTAGATGTGGTGCGGGGGGCGGGAAGGGGCAGAAAAAAGCTGGGGGGCGCTATAGCAATATTTAACGTATTGTATGCCTTCACACTCACATAGACATTGTGACATCATCAGTGATGCCACTGACCGGAGTCCGTGCCACTTCCTGCTCTCTCCTCTCTCACATTCCCCCTGCTCTCCCTCCCCTGCACCCTCCCCACCTCCTCCCTTTCCTGATCTCTCCTCCCCCACTATTCCCCCACTATTATAAAGCATGGCACCCATTCTACTCCAAAGCATGGCACCCATTCTATACTCTCCCACTATTCCGCCACTATCCTAAAGCATGGCACCCATTCTACCCTAAAGCGTGGCACCCATTCTATCCTATATTTCCATATTTTCTATATTTCTCTATCATATGATTGTTCAATGTGTTATTATTACTACTGTAATTTGCTACTGTTGTGTCAGCTAGCCCTCCTTTCCCTGTTCTCTCCATATACTCTCTCATACTCCCCCTGCTCTCCCTCCCCACCTCCTCCCCTTCCCGAACTCCCCGCCCCCCACTATTCTAAAGCATGGCATCCATCCTATTTTAAAGCATGGCATCCATTCTCTTTCTTTCCCCCTCCCCCTGCTCCTTCCCCACCTCTCCTTCTCTGTTCTCCACTCCCCCACATTTCCCATTCTCTCCCCACCTCCTCCCTCTCCCTTCTCCCTCCTCCCCCCATCCCCCCGCTCTCCCTCCCCCCTCCCCTGCTCTCTCCTCTTTCCCCCTTCCCCACCTCCTATACTCCCCAACATTTCCCATTCCCTCCTCACCTCATCACTTTCCTGCTCTCTCCTCTCTCACATTCCCCCTGCTCTCCTTCCCTTCTCCTGCTCTCTCCTCCGCTCTATCCTATATTTATATTTCTTTATCAATTGTTCAATGTGTTATCATTACTACTGTAATTTGCTACTGTTGTGTCAGCTAGAATTAGCTAGACATATTTTCTGTGAAGCCCTCTGGGCCATGCTTGTGAATTAGGGCTATACAAATAAACTTGACTTGACTTGACTTGACTATTGAGCATGCAAAGTGCATTTCATCATATCAGTGATGGAGGCCACATTTTCTACATGGATGTTGGTCCAGTGTGGGTTCACCTCCACTTTTTGCAATCAAAACGTTCAAAATCCTTATTACTGTACTGTACAGTCAACCTAGTGACATCATTTAGCAGTGCCCTATAATAATAATAATAATTAATAATAATAATAATAATAATAATTATTATTATTATTATAGCTGCTGCGCAGCAATGGGTCATGGCTGGGCACTGACAGAGATGCTCACGTCATTTTTTGTATGTTTGACATCACCGATGACATCACAGTAGCAACTAACATCACCCACCCAGTCTGCTCAGCCAGGAAGGATGACATCATTGATGAAATCATCACTGATGACATCATTGCTTGAGTGACATCACATCATTTGTTAATTAAAGGGATAGTTCGGTTTGTTTGAAGTGGGGTCCTATCAGCTAGTAAGATACACTAACTTAATTAGGTACAGTGGTCTTGAAGCGGGGCGCAGCGTCTAACGAGATCCGGCACCCAGAGCAGCAGCCAAACCAGCCTTTTCTCTCTCAGTACTGGGGGTCAACAACTAAAACTATAACTGTAATTTAGCCACCTAAAACAACGCCCACCTAAACAAATGGATATCCGTGTACATCCACGCTCTATTTTGACAATTTTCAGCGCTTTACTTTTCCGCAAAACAGGAGTTTCATTCGGCACTGCTTTTTCTCCCAACCGTACAATGACCGTATTCCTCCGCTAAAAGCCAGGTCAGAGCCGCAGCACTGGATTACTCCGCAGTTATTTGGGGGTAGGCTATTTTATTTCTCCCGGTTTGAAGACACAACAAATAGAATACACGGACGAAAATATGAGTGATTTTGATAGCGAGGATGATATGCCATTCACCTTGGTGACAAGAGGATACAATTATGAACCAGAGAGAATACAGAAGAGGAACTTTTGCAGAGAGTGAACAGGCAGAGAGATGCGCCTGCTGTCTAAATGCCTGGGTGCCCTGGCTGCAGACCTTATTCACCATTCCCAGGATAAATTGTGGAAAACGACCCAGACCAGAGAGGCCAGGTGACTTGTTGTCTCTAAAGTAAGTCAGTGTTTTATCTCTCGTCTAAGCCTTCCTGTTTTGTAAACCGCGGCTCTGTGCTCTGTGCTGGCTTTTAGCGGAGGAATATGGTGGTTGTACGGTTGGGAGAAAAAGCAGTGCCGAATGAAACTGCTGTTTTGCGGAAAAGTAAAACGCTGAAAATTGTCAAAATAGAGCGTGCATATACACAGATATCGATTTGTTTAGGTGGCCGTTGTTTTAGGTGTTTTAGGTGGCTAAATTACGTTTTAGTTGTTGACCCCCCGTACTTACAGAGAAAAGGCTGGTTTGGCTGCTGCGCTGAGTGCGCGGTCTCGTTCCACAATGCGCACTCACTCCTGAACACTGTACCTAATTAAGTCAGTGTATCGAACTAGCTGATAGGACCCCACTTCAAACAAACCGAACTATCCCTTTAAGGCAATTACGCAAAATTAGGCCCGGCCACTAATAATACATTTTATTTGTACTGCACTTTTCATTTGCAATAAATCTCAAAGCACCATAGAAGTACAAAGAAACAAACAAAGAAACAAAAAAACAGGAGTATAAAAGAAGATCAACCAAAACAGGAGCAAATGTCAGACTTGAAAGCAGTGTCCTGTCCTGAGGTGAAATGCAAATGAAATAGAGTCAATCATATGATCAAATGTTTTATGTCCGCTTTAATATGACATGAAGTTCAGTTACTGTAGCTTTGCCCAGAAACAGCCAGAAGAAATACGTTTTTACTTTTATACTTACCGTATATATAAGTATAAGTATAAGTATATAATATATATACTTTATTATACTATATTTCTATTTCTATTTCTATTTCTATTTCAGAGCCTGTACTTTTCGACTTTTACTTGAGTAAACAAGTTGAATCAGTACTACTACTTTTTTTACACAAATAACTGTACTTCTACTTAATGTGTGTACTTTTCCCATCTTTGCCTAAATAGAATGGAACCATCCTTAATGGTATTGTTACACCTGCTTTACTTCCTGCTTTAGCACCTCCAAATGGTTGCTGTGAAAAGGGTCTAACCCTCATATCAGTTCGGTTCAGTTGTTGAGCTGGTTATGTTGTCCCACAGGGGGCGCTGTGGCCAGGCGGCAGACTTACCTTGACCTCCACAGGTCCGGGCAAGCAACGCGCAGCAGCAGCACCACAGAAGAAGAGTGGCAGAGTGTGTGAGCGGAGGCATGGCTGCAGAGAGGGGGCAGAGTCACAGAGAGGACCTGAAACAACAGAGGAGAGGGCGGAGTCAAGGGGCGGAGTCACAGAGAGGACCTGAAACAACAGAGGAGAGGGCGGAGTCAAGGGGCGGAGTCACAGAGAGGACCTGAAACAACAAAGGAGAGGGCGGAGTCAAGGGGCAGAGTCACAGAGAGGACCTGAAACAACAGAGGAGAGGGCGGAGTCAAGGGGCAGATTCACAGAGAAGACCTGAAACAACAGAGGAGAGGGTGGAGTCAGGAGGCGGAGTCACAGAGAGGACCTAGAACAACAGAGAGGGCGGAGTTAGGGGGCGGAGGCACAGAGAGAGGACCTGAAACAACAGGGGATGGCAGAGTCAGGGGGCGGAGTCACATGGAGGACCTGGGTGGGCCCGGCGTGGGGGGTGGGGGGTGGGGGGGGGGGTTGGGTCAGACCGAGCCAGGCCCCCCCATTCCCCAAACAACATTTACTTTACTCAAGCAAGGAACTAACCATTCTACACTGAAACGGATATTGGTGTGATGGGTATATATTCCACTCTCATAACATGTGTGTATCACTTAGGGCCTAGTTCCTCATTGCACGGCTCGCGGGATGCTGGCGGCTCTCGAAGCTTTAGTTGGCGGCTCTAAGAAATTGCAAAAAAAAATAATAATAATAATAATAATAATAATAATATATATATATATATATATATATATATATATTTTTTTTTTTTAGATTTTTTTTTTCTTTTCCTTGCTCTCCCCAAAATTTCAATAAACCTTTATGGCATATTATTACAATACAACAATACTGGTGTTGACAGTAATAGAAGGTGCCAAATCATTCAAAACAATAATCATTTTGCTTTTAGGAGTATTGTGCCAGCGTGCAGCGCTGTTCCAAAACGTGTCAATGTCTGTCGTTGCCTGGGAAACGCACATCCCATAATACAACTGTTCGCATCGCATCCCATAATAGTATGATGATCACTAGTAGCAAAAGTAAACACATAAATTAATAGCAGATGACGTCAGGGTTTAGCAAACCCAGATTGCAATGCTGAGTGAGTGAGCTAGTAATTTAAAATGAGATATTCCCATCTCCACCTTCCTCCACCTGGACATGGTCTCAGTTAGATGTATGGAGAGCGACTCAGCTAGGCTCCTGAGGACCAACTCACTGAAGAAATGTTCAACTATCATGGAACCCGTTCCTGGCTTACTTTGACAAGGTTAAAAGTGACAAGTAACTTGCCCAGCTGTTCTCTCATGGACCACTTGCATGGTATACCATGCGCAACACCTCGTATAAGCACATAACATAAACACCTTATGTGGCTGGTACAGCAGCACCACATTTTGGTGTTGGAATGTTGATAATATATCAATGTGTTTTTTTTCGTAAATGTGTGTGTGTGTGTGTGTGTGTGTGTATGTGTGTGTGTGTGTGAGAGAGTGGTGGCAGAATCCATGGTGGGTAAAACGAGCTGACAGCCGCTCATCTCCTCCACAGATCAAACAGACTGAAACCCGACCAGTGTGTGTGCGCCTGGCATGCACGCATGGGTGTGTGTGTGTGTGTGTGTGTGTGTGTGTGTGTAGGTGCGTGCGTGCGTGCGTGTGCCTGGCATGCACGCATGGGTGTGTGTGTGTGTGTGTGTGCGTGTGCATGCGTGTGCGTGTGGGTGCCTGGCATGCACGCATGGGTGTGTGTGTGTGTGTGTGCATGTGCCTGGCATGCGTGTGTGTGCGCGCATGTGCCTGGCGTGCACGCATGTGTGTGTGTGTGTGTGTGTGTGTGTGTGTGTGTGTGTGTGTGTAGGTGCGTGCGTGCGTGCGTGTGCCTGGCATGCACGCATGGGTGTGTGTGTGTGTGTGCGTGTGCATGCGTGTGCGTGTGGGTGCCTGGCATGCACGCATGGGTGTGTGTGTGCATGTGCCTGGCATGCGTGTGTGTGCGCGCATGTGCCTGGCGTGCACGCATGTGTGTGTGTGTGTGTGTGTGCGTGCGAGAGGGAAGAGAGGGAAAGAGAGAGAGAGAGGCTCCTAGCCTGGGTAAACCCAGCCTGTGACCCCCCCCATATCTTCAGTGCCTACTGCCCAGGTGGGCTATCTCGTCGAAAGGGCCTTTCTGTGTGGAGTTTGCATGTTCTCCCCATACCCCCCAGGGGGTTCCTCCGTACATAACCCCCCACTAAAAACATGCAGAAGATCGTCACCCGACCAGTGACGACAACATCTGAAGTTTGTCCCCGGGCGCTGGAAAGAAAAAGCGACCATTGCTCCTGGCCTGCCCCCTGGAGGAAAGGACAAGCCTGGATGGGTCAAATGCAGAGGACATATTTCACTGGCCACCGTCAGCATGAGTGTGTTGTGGCCGCATGCATGTGTTGAAGTGTTCGTGTGACAATAAAGACGGGCTTCCATCTGAAATCGGGGGGGGGGGCTTCCACCCAGCCTCCACGTGACCTCTATGTACCTCAGTCACGTACGTTACAGGTAGGCCTATAGTCTGTGACGTCATGTTGAAGGCTGGGTTCACCCAGGCTAAGGGCTAATACATCGCCTCTGGAACAGATGCAGTACGGCTGCGAACAAACCCACACTCATGTAATCTGTCAGACGTATGCGGGATCCGACAAAAATAGAACGGGGTACAGTGTAATTTTTCCGTCCCGCATGTATCGCCCATCTATTAACATGGACGAGAGTCAATCCGGCAGTTTTACCGGATCTGCAACGTATCTGGTGTACTTTGCCTGTACGCTCCTACCATAAATTAGGTCTCACGGTGAATCTGTCATGCGGCGGACATTTCTGCCTGCTGCATTTTCTATAGTGAAACAGTTCAACAGTCATAAATATGCCTACTCTGCTTTTGGAACTGTTTAGTTGCAGTAACAGATTAATCCACTGGGTTGTTTATACTGTATTAAAGTGAAAAAAACTCAAGGTGGGCGGAGCTAACACGGAGCTAACACAATAGACTCACTCTGCAGGTTAGGCTACTGTAGGTTCCCGACAACTCTTGTGTGGAGTAACAAGCTGCTTTTTTTCCACTCTCTGCTCGCATTACCGGTGACTACTATGGCCAAACAAACTGACTAATGTCACATAGTAACACTGTTTGCATCTCACATGCAATTACCACTTATCGCCATAGGTGTCACCCAAGAAAACAAAACTGAAATCTTATGGATTATAACTTTAAATTACTGCAACAGGTTGATTTTATGCCGCTCCTAGTTTGTCTCCGAACAAGCTTGGTAGCCTGATATCAGATTGATATCAGTCTGATATCAGTCTGATATCAATTCAGTCTGATATCAGACTTGTCAACTCGTTAGACTCATTTCCATCTTCTAGTCTGAGATTGACCTCTGTTTAAGTTATTTCTCTGATGGGATCCCCCCAGGAGAATTGCAACCAATCACTAGAGACCAAGTCCAACGTATAGAGCATGAATAAATGCCCTCCAAGCAGTGTGCCATCCACATTTCAAAATGACACTTTTAATCGATTTAAAACACCCTCGATAACAGGCGGCAGCCAGCCATGATTGTTATTAACGTTACTCCTTGGTGCAGTCTTGACAACAGCTTGACAACAGCTTAGTCCCGCCATTGGGCTGTTTATTGATGCCGACTGGCCACTCGTTTGTCCCCCTCGGCGGTGATTGGTGAATCGCTGGTAAAACCGGAGAAAAGGCTTTTTCATATGACGATGGTGAAATCCCAATACGTAGTCCGAGTCTGTGTCATGCCTTACTGATGCGACCCAGGAGCCGTATAAAGCTAATGGAAGCGAATACCTAATACACTAGCAAGCTTCACTACCTACACCAGGGGGTTTCAAAGTCTGAGACTGTGGGCCTCCCCCAGACAAAGCTTGGAAAAATGTGCCCACCCTCGCTCAATTCCTGGATGCCTGTGGGATCATGATTATGTTATTTGATCCCATATACACTCAACAATTGAGCCAAGAGAGCCTGATATTGGTGTTTGACTTCAGACTACATCAAATACATTTATTATGAGCTGTCTGAAGGTATTTATTTGTTTTGGACTCTGTGAAAGTGGGGGAAACTTTAACAGTCAAATTCCCCCAAACTATCTCTGAACTATCTGTAACCAAATCACACATATTTAGGCTATTCTATGTGATCTCCTTTTGATAACGGTAATATTTTTTCACTTCCATCTATTGAGCCTCCCCTGAAACCTCTTGGAGCCCCCCTATGGAGGCTCACGTACCGCTTGAAAACCTCTGCTCTACCAAACACTAGGCGATTTGTAGGGGGGGTGAAGGGGACGCCGCCCCCCTTGTTAGCCTGCCAAAATGAACCTGCACTGATCGCACTGTGCTCAGCTGCTACAGTTATAACTCCAGCTAAAGTTGATGCCATCAAACTGCAGTGTGTTTTTAAATGAAGCATTATTAGAGGCTCGGGACACTTCTGAAATGCGCTGCGGAGCATCAAGCTGCACAGAGGAGACCAAGCAGGAAGTCATACAGGACACATAGACATACACATAGACATACACATAGACATACACAGACATAGACATAGACATAGACATACACATACACATACACATACACATACACATACACATACACATACACATACACATACACATACACATACACATACACATACACATACACATACACATAGACATACATACACATACACATACACATACACATACACATAGACATACACATAGACATACACATACACATACACATACACAATACACATAGACATACATACACATACACATACACATACACATACACATACACATACACATACAGATACACATACACATACACATAGACATACACATACACATACACATACACATACACATACACATACACATACACATACACATACAGATACACATACACATACACATAGACATACACATACACATACACATACACATACACATACACATACACATACACATACACATACACATACACATACATAGAGAATCTGGTCAATTTTCAAAAGAAAACAATAATAAAATAAAACAATGAACAATAAACACATTAAAACAGACAAAAATATGCCATTTTAACTACGTAGCCTACAGTACAACAGTGCAGCCTACAGTACTTACACATAAATATTTGGAAAAATGTCAAAATCAAAATCTGAGCAACTCAACAAAATCGGACAGGCAAAACGCTTCGCTTCTGAGCTGTACGGAGCCGTCGGTCTGTGATGTGGGTTCAGGAGCAGCCATGCACGCCCCCTATATACCTCTATACAAATAAACATGCCTTACTAGAGAGACACACAACACATACACATACACACTGCTGGCTCCTCACTTTTCAGTGATTGGGCAGGTTGACCTCTCAAGCTGTTCCAATAACTCAGGGTTGGGGGGGGGGGGTCAGATCCTTCCCGGTAATCTGCCAATTGTCACGGCTGAATTGTTGAGTGTCTGTTTAGAGTCACACAGCTGCTGCTCCTCTTCCTCCTCCTCCCCGCCTCCCCATTCGTCGTTTTCACCTCAGCAATTTTGTGTCTAAAAGGCAGGAAGTAACACAGGCGCAAGCAAAACATTAAGGAGGGCCCCGGCACTGCAACACCTAAAATGATTGGGAGTTGGAAACCCTCATTAATGTTTTGCTTGCACCTGTGTTACTTCCTGCCTTTTAGACACAAAATGGCTGCTGGTGGAGGAAGAGGTAACCCATATTCAAACCTTAACCCCAACCAAGTGGCTCCCAGTGCCTAACCCCAACCCCAGCTCCACACTTGAAACCCCAGCTCCACACTTCAACCCCAGCTCCACACTTCAACCCCAGCTCCACACTTCAACCCCAGCTCCACACTTCAACCCCAGCTCCACACTTCAACCCCAGCTCCACACTTCAACCCCAGCTCCACACTTCAACCCTAGCTCCACACTTCAACCCCAGCTCCACACTTCAACCCTAGCTCCACACTTCAACCCCAGCTCCACACTTCAACCCCAGCTCCAGCTCCACACTTCCAGCCACGTCGTTTCTCCCAATTCTAAGTCTTGTTTCCAGGAATCCAAGGTGACTGCAGGGTAAATGCTCAAGGGCACCGGGCGCGTTACCATCCAACACAAACGGTGCTCGACAAAGTGATGTATTTGACGCCCGAGTGACTGTGGGCACCCCTTTTTCCTCATTTTAGATTTAGTTGCCTAAACTTAACTGTACCTCAACCTTAGCTTACTTAACCTTAACCTTAACCTAAACTTAACGTTACCTCAACCTTACCTTACTTAACCTTAACCTAAACTTAACCGGTGGGGTCGAGCCACGCCAAACCAGGGATCTAATTTATCAATATGTGCCTAGAATCCCTACTGAAACTATGAGTAAGTAACTTGTCCAGTGACTGTCTACGCCACGCATGGGCAAAATACGGCCCGCGGCGTTATTATAGAGTTATTCCTCTAAACCTGGCTTCAAATGCCCCAAATCTTTCGCGCTGGCGCCATTCAGCCCTCAGCAAAATCTGGTAACGAGGATTTCTTTTGTGGCCCTCTCTATCATCAAAGTTGCCCATCCATGGGTTACGGCATGACAATATTTGTTCGGCCCCCGGCAACAATCTGGGTTTCTCATGTGGCCCCCCATGAAAAATAGTTGCCCACCCCTACGTGATTCAATCTGTGTTTCACCATCTAGTGTCGTCTTGCAAAGCTATTCCACACAAAAGTAGTGATGTAAAAAAAATGACATGATGATTATAAAATAACCAAGACAACTTGGACCAATTATAGTTTAAGTCAATTCTGAGCCTTTAAGCACATTTTAGGAGACAAGTAGGCCGACCCCCACCTGCTGCACGCAATTACTCCGTGAGCAATCACAGTCCAACTGGGACATTCCGCATGTGGCTCCGCCCCAATCCAACCATAATGGTCAATGCCAATTACCACATGACACATAAATGAGCCTGATTAATTATCAATTCAATTGCAATACAGACCCTTCCTTCCTATTTCACAATTATTTGTGAGATGGTGTTGGATTCTCTTTAGACACACGCACACACACACACACACACACACACACACCACACACACACACACACACACCACACACACACACACACACGCACGCACGCACGCACACACACACACACACACACACACACACACACACACACACACAGATGCACACACACACACACACACACACACACACACACACGCACGCACACACACACACACAGATGCACACACACACACACACACGCACACACACACACACACACACACACACACACACACACACACACACACATAAACTCTCACCGCCTGGCGATCCCTATTCCTACCTGTTGATCTCTGACCTGCTGGGATCCGATCCGTGTTCCACTTTCCTGTTCTTCAGCTTCGCCTTTCACATGTTCTCTGTATGTTTTGACTCTGTGTGTGTGTGTGTGTGTGTGTGTGATATGTTCTGAAGGTGTGTGTGTATTGTGATGTGTTTGTGTGTGTGATATGTGTATGGTTCTCTCTGTCTTCATACTGCGTCTCTTCCTGGTTGAAGCTTGGGTCTGCTCAGCCTGTTGCCGTGGCGACGGAGCGGGTGGCTCCGCCCACACACTCGACTGGCAGGCGGCAAGAGGCGGAACAGGACCCGACATGCTAGGCATTCTGTGTCTGTGTCTGTGTGTGTGTGTGTGTGTGTGTGTGTGTGTGTGTGTGTGTGTGTGTGTGGATGGCTTTGGTATGTGCACCGATGCAGGGAAGATACTCTATTACACACACACACACACACACACACACACACACACACACACACACACACACACACACACACACACACACACACACACACACACACACACACACACACACACACACACACAATCAGAGAGAGAGAGAGAGAGAGAGAGAGATACACTGCTATCTGTCTGCTTTGCTCTAGGGACAAAGAAAAGGGATGGAGAGGGTGTGTGTGTGTGTGTGTGTGTGTGTGTGTGTGTGTGTGTGTGTGTGTGTGTGTGTTTGTGTGTGTGTGTGTGTGTGTGTGTGTGTGTGTGTGTGTGTGTGTGTGAAATTAATCTGCAAAATTGAATCAAAACAGAAACATTTACATGACATCTGCAGCTACATTACTAGTGAGTATGGAAGCCCGATCAGGGTGAAACACACTAGGGGTGTCGTGACACAGAAAAATCCCGGTTCGGTACGTACGTACCTCAGTTTTGCAGTCACAGTTTGGTTCATTTTCAGTACAGAAAGAAATCAGTATACCCAAAAACCAGACTTTAACCATTTCAATTACATGTAGTTTTTGCACACATTTCAATTACATAAGTTCAAAATTGCTTGCTTATATGAACTTTTGTAAACAACAGCTTTTATATATTTTTTAAATGAAGACTTGTTATGCGACGGTCGCTGTGGTTAAGGGGGGGTTCTAGTCAGTCTCAGCCTGACAAAATCATTTTTTTAGTGTACAGCCAGCAAAACCCAAAGGAACTGGTGCAGGTACCAACCCCTTAACCAGTAGGCCACACACACACACACACACACACACACACACACACACACACACACACACACACACACACACACACACACACACACACACACACACACACACACACACACACACACACACACACACACACACACACACACACACACACACACACACACACACAATACTACCAGCACCTAATACGGTAGCAAACAATAAACACAACACTGAAAAATCTAATGTATTAGAATATGCAGATAGTGAGTGCAAACAAACAGCAGTTGAATACAGTTCAAGCCAGCTCCATAGTGAATTTCTCAGTCTTAGTCTCAGTCTTAGTCTCTGTCACTGTATCAGTCGAGACTTACTTGGGTTACTCTGAGTCTGCACTGAGTCTTTCAGAGTACAATGTATGCTACAGTATTCCCATGTTGGGACTCATCCTATATCCTATAGTAAACTATGTTAATGGTTAGCCTAAGTTTGTTGATGTGGCTTTCCTTTGTTTAACTAATTAATATGCGTGGACGATGAATTAATATCCGTGAATTAAAATAGTGGCACTTGGGAGGCCTATTCTTAACACCTCGTTATATCAGACAATTATGTCAAAAAAGCTTGAAGCACAGAAGTAATGTGGATTATGTGTACTGTTGCACTCCTAGCACACACACGTTGAAAATGTGCACACACATGTAACCAGGTGAACTGGTCCACCTTAAGAACGTTAGTCCACCTTAAATAGGCCATCCCCTCCTGAAAAGTTCCAGGTGTGTTCCCCCCATTCCCCACAGTATACTGTATAAGCTGGCAGTTTTGTTAAGACAAACTAGGTTTGGCCTCTCCTTCCAACAGTACTCAGTTATTTTAAAGGTAATGTTTGTTGTTTTTGTTTACACTAATTGGTTAAATTTGTGTGGTTAAACTGCTGTAGTAGTTTGATGAGCGCAGGAGCTGGGCTTCCGTACACAGGCCAGCCGGCAGGAAAGTCTCGCGTGACTCGACGAGAGTTGGTGACACAGACCCCGGATGAGGATATGAGATACCTGGTAAACACTACTGGAAACAGCCCGGTGGTGATTAGCATTCTGATGTTTCTTTAGGGATCAGATAATGACGATATGGGTAGAAAACGGGAAGAAAACTTATTTACATGGAGTAACAGCACGCTGCCATCTGGCCCCGATGCAGCGCCATTCAAGGACTGGCTTGGACACTATTTAGCTCAAAACAACGCCTAGGAGGCTCAGAATCGCACCGGAGAACACTGGGTGAGTCGTCAGATCATAATTTTTAGTTTAGTTTAGTTTAGTTTATTGGACAGTATATACAATACATGATAAAAGGTTGTCACGTATCATTACAATTATGTCAAGGATGACACAAAAAAGTCATAGACTTATTTCCGTTGTGGTCCTTGGTCTTGGCACACAACAAAATACATAATCAAATATAATCACATGTCAACATTACAGTCAACGCTACAAAAACAGTCAATAACTAAACAAAATACTACCTGACCACAGTACTTACTCAAATCAATCCTGGACTTTTTCAAGGAACCATTTCCTGACGTTCACCTTAAAGCTATTTGGATTCAGGTTTTGTTTGATGTTCAAAGGCAACTCGTTCCATCCCTGGGCTCCTAAGTAGGCAAAGGAGCATTGCCCCATCTTTGTCCTACACCTTGGAGGATGCAGGTTGGCCAAGCTAGATCTAGTTCTGTGGCTGTGGGATTCCCGAACACTTGGGAAGTAGCTACTGAGGTACTTGGGTGCCCTGTTGGTAACGATTTTGTGCACCATGTTGAGCCTAAGCTGAGCTACTCTGGCTTCAACTGGTAGCCATTTGAGCTCGTAGAACTGGCTTCTCCCTACATGGTCCCGGGGGCCAAGCCCCATCACAACTCGGACTAGTTTGTTTTGTGACGCCTGTAGTTTTTTCTTGGATGCAGCTGTCAGTCCTCCAAACCAAGATGCACTAGCATAATCAAAGTGACACTGCACAAGACTACCAGCTAGTAGTCTGTCCCTGTCGAGCAGGTTAGCCTTCCTAGCCAGGAACTTGGTGCGGGCATTTACTTTGCCCAGCACCTGTAAGGCCATTCCCTCCCCCCCAAGACTATCATCCAACACACAGCCCAGGTACTTAACTGTTGTTTTGGATGCTACCGACTCGCTCCCTAACACAACATTGAGCCCTTCCGCCTTCCTTAACCTGGGCTTGGAACCAAATAAAATAGACTCGGTTTTACCCAAGTGGAGAGAGAGTCTATTGTCAGACAGCCAGACGCTAATTTTTTAGAGTTCTTCCTCCAACATTCATTGGAGGGTGCTTAATTCTCTATGCGAGATGAGCAGTGCTGAATCGTCGGCAAATAAAAACAGATTACAAGTACATGCATCTCTCATGTCATTAATGTATAAAAGAAATAACAATGGACCTAAAACACTTCCTTGTGGCACCCCACAGACTGTGGGGAGAGGGCTCCAGGTTCAAATAAACCGAAATTCTCCTTTAACATGGGTTGCTGCAAGTACCACCAACACAACAACGTTGCACGTGCACCGCTAAATCTTTCCCGTTCACCCCCAAAGCATGTTTTGGCCGACAGCTGAAATGAGCATCCCTTTATTCATCCTGAAAAAAGGGTAGATGTGTTCATTGTACTTCTGTCTCATTTTCCCTTGTCTTGAGGACAACATAAATCAAATGGCTCATCTCACCCCACTCTCCCCTACATACGCACTGAAAATGTGAACACGCATGCAAAATGTGAACACACGCATCGCATGTAAAATGTGCACACACATTGAAAATGTGAACACACGCATCGCATGTAAAATGTGCACACACGCATTGAAAATGTGAACACACGCATGTAAAATGTGCACACACGCATTGAAAATGTGAACACATGCATGTAAAATGTGCACACACGCATTGAAAATGTGAACACACGCATGTAATATGTGCACACATGCATTGAAAATGTGAACACACGCAGTGAAAATGTGAACACACGCATGTAAAATGTGCACACACGCAGTGAAAATGTGAACACGCATGTAAAATGTGCACACACGCAGTGAAAATGTGAACACGCATGTAAAATGTGCACACACGCATGTAAAATGTGAACACACGCATGTAAAATGTGAACACACGCATGTAAAATGTGAACACACGCATTTCAAATGTGAACACACGCATGTCAAATGTGAACACACACATGTCAAATGTGCACACACGCATTGAAAACGTGTCTCAGTCTCTCCATGTCAGCTGTCTCTCTCTTTCTCTCTCTCCTGTATCACCTCGCTCTCCCTCTCTCTTCCTGTATCTATCTATGTTTCTCTCTGTGTCTCTCTGCCTTTATCTGTCTCCCTGCATCTCTCTGTCTCTCTGCCTGTATCTGTCTCCCTGTATCTCTTTCTCCCCTTCTCTCTCTCTCTGTCTCTCTCCCTCCGTCTCTCTCTCTGTGTCTCTCTGCCTCTCTCTGTCTCTCGCTCCCTGTATCACCTCTATGTCTCTCTCCCTGTATCTCTCTGTGTGTGTCTCTCTCTCTCCCCCATCCTGAAGCCCACCTGTCTGCACTAAGCTGGGGAGAGTCCATTACGGAGCGTGTTGAGCTTTTATTAGGAAGTCTCTGGTATTTACAGAGTGATTTTTAACCGACCGCCGCGGACAAGCCGTTTGATCCGCCGGCCAGTAACAAGCAGGTGGGCGAGTGAGCAGGCGGGCGAGTGAGCAGGCGGGTGAGCGAGCAGGCGGATGGGCTTCTGAATAAACGGATGGGAGACTTTGTGTTTGAAGTTGGGATTGAAGCGCCGATATGGTTTGACACAACTTTAGAAAGCTGCTGCTGAAAAGCTCAGAGAAGTCAAACTGCTTATAGATGGTTTTAACTTGACAACAATGTAAAATTGCCCCTAACTTACTTCCTGCTGCAGTGTTTGCTAACACAATAGCTGACAGGATAAGCTCGGTTTCAAATTAAGCAATGAGCCCCAAGAGGCCATGATTTACAGTGTAGAGACTCAATTTAGACTTTAAACAAGTCACCACTTTTAGGACTCTATTACCTCAATTGAGCTTTAATTTACCTTAACTAACGTTAGATTCAGGCCGATACGTTGGTCTCTAGTGATTGGTGAGGGAGAATGGAATTCCCCCCCATAGAAGTATAGTGACGATCGAGTTGACAAGTCTGATCTCAGGTTAACAGCAACTCGTTTGAGAAAAGTCACCGCTGTAGTCAGAGCAGCAGCCGTTCTGAGCATGTGCAGTGGCGTCTGGACCATTCTGAGCGTGTGCAGTGGCGACTTACCTTGATCTGACAGCCTCTCTCTTCGCTCCTCAGCTACACTCCATTTAGTTCCTCCTCTGCCCTTGAAGTGTGAGCGCTCTCTCTCTCCCCCTCTCTCTCGCTCACACACACACTCCCTCTCTCTCTCTCCCCCCCCCTCTCTCTCTCTCTCTCACACACACACTCCCTCTCTCTCTCTCTCCCCCCCTCTCTCTCTCACACACACACACACACACACACACACACACACACACTCTCTCTCTCACACACACTCCCTCGCTCTCTCCCCCCTCTCTCTCTCTCACACACACTCCCTCTCTCTCTCCCCCCCTCTCTCTCTCACACACACACACTCTCTCTCTCACACACACACACACACACACACACACTTGCCGCAGGATATTTTGGAGTGTGTGTGGAGAGGCTGACGGCCTGCAGATGGATGACAAGGAGACTCAGCCGTCCTCCCCACCCCTCTGTGTGTGTGTGTCTCTCTCTCCCCTGGGCTCTGACCCGCTGCCACACACGCTCCCAACACCCGCCCAGCTCCACTGGGGGTCTGTGTGTGTGTGTGTGTGTGTGTGTGTGTGTGTGTGTGTGTGTATGCACGCACGCGTGTGTGTGTGTGTGTGTGCGTGTGTGTGTGTGTGTGTGTGTGTGCCCGGCGCGCGTGTGTGCGTGCGTGCGTGTGCGCACGTGTGTGTGTGTGTGTGCGTGCGTACGTGCGTGTTCATATACAGGCTTTTTTAAAGAGGTTTACTTTTAGTTTTATTTGTGTTTATTTTCTATAAGTAAAAAATTCCCATATTTTACTTCATTGTTCTTGCTGTGTAGTTGTGTTTTTATCGATAGTTCCTTCACAATATTATTTTATTAGTTGCGGTGGGGAGCACCGCGAGAACTACATACAGTACTGTGGCGATCCTGGTTTTGGGAGTAATGCTGATGTCTGACTAGGAACTAAAGTTACATGCATGTTTCCAGCCGGAACTGTTTTGGTTGTAGCCTTCCTGTCTGACCATGTGAGTTCCTGTGTTAAGCCGCAGATTGAAAGAAGCTGTGTGTATGACTAGAGCGTAGTAACCGCTGAGAGTTAGAGTTGCAATAAATAAGCCTGTACCAAAGTAAGTCTCCTGCCTCCTTGACACTGACGGGGGTTGCTACAATACCTTCAATGGCTTTTTTCTGTTTGCATTCGCACTGCCAATGTAACGTTGAAGTGACATAAGCCAGCTGTTGATTAGCATGCTAACTGCTACTAGCAGCTTCACAGCAAAGCAAGAGTTGACGACGGGGATTGATGCTACTTTGGCTAACAATTTTACCAAAGGGTTAGGGTTAGTGTTGAAACTTACCCCTATGGCATTTATAGAAGTTTGACCAATCACCGTACACTTGCATCTGGACCACTCAAGGTTCCTCTTGTGCTGGGCAAGTATATGTACTCTCAAGTAGGAGCTAAGAACTTCGATGCTTATGCTGCATTCGCTTATGGGAGGAGCTGGCAAGTGGCAAGTGCAAAACGCGGCATCGCGTTCGAGCTATCAGGCTTCAAGTCACAATCAGAATCACTTTTATTGCCACAGTATGCAAGTTACATACGAGGAATTTGTCTTAGTGTCTGTATGCAGCGTCACATCAATATACAGAGATAAGAAGTAGCCTACTGTAGGAAGATAACTAAATACAATCACAAAGTTGCAAGTGCAATCAAATCGAGTAAATATATACATTATGTGCATGAGTGGTGAAGTGTTCTGTGGATAATAAATATGAATTTACATTGGATTTACATGAGATTTACAGACTGAGTTAAATAGACGTTAAATAGGCAGTGGATTTACATGAATTTACAGTCGGAGTTAAATAAGAGTTTACATTGAATGTACATGAAATTTACAGGCTATGTTAAATAGGCATTAAATGTGCAGGGAATTTACATGAATTAACGGTCCCAGTTAAACAGGCATTAAATTAGATATGAGTTACAGTTTTATGGGGGGGGGAGTTCAGTTGACTTTAGGAGGAGGTAGTGAGTTTGTGTGTGTGTGTGTGTGTGTGTGTGTGTGTGGGGGGGGGGGGGGTTGTTGGTGAGGTCCTTGGCGGAAGGGGTTTCCGGGCCTTGTTGGTGAGGCTGATGGCGGTTGGGAAGAAGCTGGTCTTGTGGCGGGTGGTTCTGGTCTTGGCAGACCTCAGTCTCTTGCCGTGGGGGAGTGTCTTAAAGAGTCTGTGGCCAGGGTGGGAGGGGTCGGCCATGATCTTGCGAGACCGCTTCAGTGTCCTGGCTGCATGCAGGTCCTGGAGGGATGGCAGGTTGCATCCGATTATCTTCTCAGCGCAGCGGATGATGCACTGAAGTCTGTTAGTGTCTTTGAGAGTGGCAGCAGCATACCAGACGGTGATGGAGGAGGTGAGGATGGACTCAACGATGGAGGTGTAGAAGTGCACCATCGTGGCCTTTGGCACTTTGAATTTCTTCAGCTGCCGCACAAAGTACATCCTCTGCTGTGCCTTCTTGGTGAGAGCTCTGATGTTCAGCTCCCATTTTAGGTCCTGGCTGATGATGGTCCCCAGGAAGCGGAAGTCACCCAGTGTGATGGGAGAAGGTGGGGCTTTGTTCCTCCTGTAATCCACAATCATCTCCATTGTTTTTTGAGCATTTAACCCCAGGTTGTTTTGACTGCACCAAGTCACCGGATGGTCAACTTCCTCTCTGTATTCCGACTCATCTCCGTCTGTGGTTCAAGGTTCAAGGTTCAAGGATGTTAGGGTTTGAAGAAAGTGTTTTCATATTTCCTTAAACATGTTTTATTTATCTGTTCGACTGTTATTCTGCCACTCTGCTGACTGAACGGTTTACTGCACTGTGACCTATATATTTTACAGCTTGTGCAGGAATGGAACAGTCATGTGTGTGTGTCTCTGTCAAAATGAGATGACCTATGCAAAACGGATGTTCACTTGTGTTTGCTGTGCTTTAAAATGAGGAAGTCTTCATCTAACGTTGCATAATAACAGCTCACGCAGTCAGCGTTCAGTCCAACCGTTGTTGTGTGTTGAAATTATGCATACGTGTACTATCTGATAAACAGGAACTGGGAGGATCATGTTGCTTCATGTGTAACCACGAGTTATAGTAAATAAAAGACTAAGCACGGAGCGAGGAGAGCAGAAGTGTTTTGGAGACGGGCAGAGGTGCCGCTCGACACTGTCTCCTTGCCTCAGCAAGTAAAACTGAGAACTCGAGTCCTGTCTATCTTTGAGTCTGAGTGGGTTAAAGATCTTGGTGAAAGAACCTGGGGAAGCTTGTCTTACAACCAAGCGCTTCATCTGGTAAAAATATCCCCAACATTATTGGTCCCTCGAGCCGGATCCCAACATCGTTGACCAGGAGAGAGGGGTCCATAGCCGGGGTCCATAGCCGATCCTGAAAAAGTCCTGGGACGTGAATTCGTGGCCAGGCCGGTGAATTAGACCTGTCCAACCTTCTTCTCTTCAGGAAAACGATCGACGGGAATCCAGATCTAACCACAGACCAAAGATACACGGTAAATATAAGGTTTCTCCACCTAAAGGAGGTTTGTGAAAGAAAACTATAGTTCTCCCTGGAGAGGAGGTTAAAATAAGAGAAGTGAAAGTACTTGTGGTGAATGAAGTGAAAGATAGTGTGTACTGTATGTGCGAGTGATACGAATGTCACCAGTGGACTTGAATTGAAGTACACAAAGTGGGTGAATGAGGAATAAAAGTCCTAAAGAAAATTATTTTATTTGGGGAAAATGAATGTAAATGACTATATGAGAAATAGAACTTCATGACTCTATGAGAAATATAACTTCATGACTCTATGAGAAATATAACTTCATGTCTATATGAGAAATAGAACTTCATGACTATATGAGAAATAGCAGTGAAACTATGATCAAAACAGTCATTCTTCTTCATTCTCTAATTGTGAAAGAAAAAACTCCACCGAAAAAACAACAACGCTGATTTATTTTGCACATGATCTCACACATATCCGAAAACTGTCAACAGTTTTGCAGACATCAGAATCACTTTTATTGCCACAGTATGCAAGTTACATACGAGGAATTTGTCTTAGTGTCTGTATGCAGCGTAGCGGGTACATCAATATACAGAGATAAGAAGTAGGAAGATAACTAAAGACAATCGCAAGGTTGCAAGTGCAATCAAATCGAGTAAATATATACAATATGTACACGAGTGGTGAATAGGGGTAAATGATCCTCACCTATAGAGGAACATTTTATATATATATAACAGAGAGCGAAATAAATTGTGTTATTAGGCACACACCTTCATTTGTGAAAGGAGTGGGTATTATACTGCGAAGCAGAGTTTCATTGTATGAGGGGACGCCCTATTTTACAGTGAAACTGTGATACGCAGGAATATAGTGATTTAATCAAGATAGGCGAGTATAGTGACTTTATATGCCTGTATTAATAGTTATTATTAAAAGATTGGGAGTTTTATTAACATCAACAGTAATTTGACGCTTATGAAAAAACTGTTTGTGGAAGAAAATACACCATAGTTGATGCGCGCAGCTTCTAACCAAGGGTCCGGGTGCAGCCAAATGGCCACGGGTGTGATGGTGCTGGCACTTTTGCTGTGTGAGTGAGCTTTGGCGTTCAAGCAGGAGAAGTCTGTGAGGAAGCGCCGCCCGTCTGGCGGAGATGGGGCTACAGAGCGGAGAATTGTAAATAGATATTGTTATAAATGGTAAATTTGGTCATGGAATGTGACCTCCAAATTATGCAATTTATTGGAGAACGATTCGAGTATTAAGCGATGGTGTGGCTATTTCACTGTGCATTATGAATAGGCTTGCTGTTACTGTAGCCTATTATAGCCTATTATATTATTGATTATATTTGGCTGCATGCGCGGGATCACTGAGGTAATGTTATTTTAAAATAAGAGCCTTTGGCAAGCAAATTCTGAGGAATCGATGTTTGATCAGGCTGCGTGAATGACATGTTTCTTGGCCAAAACGTGGGATTTTTTCCCTCGGTCTGGCCTCCGCCCTGCACCCTAAATTTGCGGCTAGGCCGTCCTGCGACATGGGCGTAAATAGGCTGTTGTGAAGTCAGCTCACACTTAGCCTACAGTAAAACGACCGTGAAGCCGGGATTAATATTGCATGAGATACGTCACGCTATGCATGAAAGCGAGTCTGAACATCATCACGGTAGTATTGTAGTAATCATAATAACGGTTGATTTGTTAAGAGATAATGTACGATGCGGAAATGGAGACGGCTTCACAGTGGATGCAAGTCGGAGGAGAAGAGGTGGAAAGAGTGAGAGCGCTCGGTTGAATGATAATAAATCGTGCTGTTTCTGACGCGGTTCCTCTGATTAACGTCTTCCGATGTAAAATATGTCCCCAATGTGTTTCAAATTGTTGCTGGATAATAATCATATTCCGATCCTGGCTTTGATTGATGTCCAGCAGGCTAAAATGTTTTTTTTTTAGTTTGCGGGGTGAAGTTAGCCAGTACTAAGAATGCAACTGTTTCCGTTTTTAACTGAACTGATTTTCAAAGTAAAATTAGCTTTTGTGACCAAAATGCGAGACAATAAAATAGATATGGTGGATTCGATAGAGGTATAGATATGGAATGTTATTTGATGGCCTATAGATTATACAAATAGATATAATAGGCGTCACATAGATAATATGTCCTCCCAACTAGTAGACCGAATGCATGGAAGAGAATAGTACATTATTATTATGATAATACTAATTTTCCAAGACCATGAACAAAGAGATTGAGTGGACGTTTGCAGCTAATGAGGCGTTTCACAACAAAACATTGTCTAGTAAGCTCGTGCGTCTTAGCTTTACCTGATTATGACAAAATGTTTGTACAAATGGTGGATTGCAAAAATGGATTTATGACATCTGTCCTTACCCAAAAACACGGAACCAAACAACGCGACTTGATCCCGTGTCAATGGCACTTCCCCTCTGTGTACAGGCAGTTTGTGCTCAGAAAAAGAGGATGTGAAAGCAGGAAGGCTCCCTCACACACTAATAGCTCTTACTGAAGCAGGCAAACAGGCCCAAGGCAGAGATATTGCAATGTGGAGAGACAGTCGGTGTGCTCACTCCACTATTCACGTGTTCGCTGCACAATGGGCGAGAAAAGTCTCTATAAAATAGCCTCACACCTGAGCCATGGGCGTTGCCATGTCTCAACAGGGGGAATGAGATAAATAGGACATAAGACAACATGAGACAACACTTCTACACATATAACTACACAAAAATTTTCAAAACAATTTTGTAGATCGTGTATGATATGTTGTAGACATAATTCACAGGGAAATGAGAGACCTGCAAGAGGAAAGTTCCCTGCAGTATCATTTCCTTGGCAATATTTACATATGGATTTTATTCAACTAAATCCATGCCAAGGATATAAGTATTGTTTAGTCCTGATATGTCCTGAATGAAATAATCCCAGCCAAACATGCAGACGCCATCACAGTAGCAAAAGCTATATGCAAAGTCATAATACCAAACCATGGGATCCCAGAAAAGATATACAGTGACAGTGGCTCGAGCAAATAAATTGCCAGAGATTTCTTCTGCCCTACAGGACACTCGTGTGGACCCAGGTGACGAAGTCCTCATCAAAGAGATCAAGCGAAAGAGCTGGTTCAGTCCACGTTGGATCGGCCCCTACAAAGTCCTGCTGACCACTCCGACTGCCCTGAAGATCGCTGAAAGAGACACTTGGATTCATCAGACACATTGCAAAAAGGTGATACCTTTCCCTCCAGCCGACGGTTAGTGGCAGGAAGTCCGACTACAAAGGGTGGCGTTTCTTATAAACGCTAGTCTCAATTCGGTGAAGAAAACAACTGAAGCCACTAGCATTTAGAGATGGTCGGGAAGGTGTCAATTGGACTGTTCACAGTCACAGTGGTACTGATAACGATCAGACTGACAAGTGACAGTCCACTACCGGACAGAGACAAGAGGTGGACATACCGACAAGACCCGTGGAGCCCAGACGAAGAAGAAAACGCACAACCAAGATTTAGAAATAAGTGGTACGCTTATGTGCATAAATTAGCAAAGAGCTTTGATAAAAATGATTGCTATGTGTGTTCAAAAATGCCTCTCTCATCTGACCAGGTTACTCTCTATGGGAGAGCTATGAGCAAGGGGCAGGCTAAGTGTTTTGCCAGCATGGCAGGGGTGGGTTACCAATCCCACCGCATCATAGTCGATGACACAGACCCCTATAGCACAGGCTTAAAGAAGGGGGTGTGTGATTCAGAGTTTTGGGTGAACTTGAACCTAACCATCCGCCCTCAAAAACAAGGGAAAATACGCCCGCAAAAAGTCATTTTGGAAAAAGTGGCTAAACACACTATGTGTTACAGGCAGATAATTGGCTCTATTCCTATGGGAAATACCACAAATTGTGCTCAGACTTGGATAAGCGGAGAGGGCGCCCCAGTAGAGTCTAATATGGCATCAAACGGCACATTTTGGGTGATGGGGGGCTGGTGGCTGTGTGGAGCTAATGCATATCCTGTGTTACCTGCAAATTGGACAGGGATGTGCACACCCATTTTTGTATCAGACCACACCTTCTTCCTGGGGACCGAGAGCAAAACTGGAACCCCGACTGGTCTGCGCAGGAAGAGGGAGGTGCCCCAGTTCAAACCACATGATTCGATTTATGGGACAGATGTTCCAGCTGAATTTAAGCATTGGAATCAAGATACCAAAGTCATGCTAGCTCTGTTCCCTTGGGTAGGCGTGGCCAAGAACATGTTAAGACTTGAGACGGTTGATTACCGCCTGGGCGTGTTTATGAATGCGTCCATAATAATTGAATCTGCCCAAAATCGTGAAATTAGCGCACTACGCACTATGGTGATGCAAAACCGAATGGCCTTAGACTTGCTCACAGCTGCTTCAGGAGGGACCTGTGTGCTAGTGAATACAACTTGTTGTACATACATTACTGATGAAGTACATTCCCCGAATATGACTGCTGCGATGGACCGACTGCTGGCTCTGCAGAAAGCCATGACCGCAGACCATGCTGGTACTACCTATGACTGGTTCAGCTGGTTGTGGTCGGGCAGCTGGATCCAGAGGCTGATCAAAGGAGGAGTCATCATCCTGTGTGTAATTATCGTGATGTGCATATTTATGGCTTGTTGCATTTCAGGTGTTAAAGTTTTGACAACCCGGCTGGTGTCAAATGCATTTGTACAATATGTCATGTTGCAGCAAGTGGAAGCAGTACAAGAAGGTTACACACGTCCCAACGATCAAACCAAACTGTAAAGCCAAGTACTTATGTTTTATAATGACAATGAGGTTAGAAAATGTGAATAACAAGTTAACCTGCATCTGAATATGAGAGAAACAAATGTATAAGGTAAAAATGAAAAAAAGTAGGGATTGTTAGGGTTTGAAGAAAGTGTTTTCATATTTCCTTAAACATGTTTTATTTATCTGTTGGACTGTTATTCTGCCACTCTGCTGACTGAACGGTTTACTGCACTGTGACCTATATATTTTACAGCTTGTGCAGGAATGGAACAGTCATGTGTGTGTGTCTCTGTCAAAATGAGATGACCTATGCAAAATGGATGTTCACTTGTGTTTGCTGTGCTTTAAAATGAGGAAGTCTTCATCTAACGTTGCAGAATAACAGCTCACGCAGTCAGCGTTCAGTCCAACCGTTGTTGTGTGTTGAAATTATGCATACGTGTACTATCTGATAAACAGGAACTGGGAGGATCATGTTGCTTCATGTGTAACCACGAGTTATAGTAAATAAAAGACTAAGCACGGAGCGAGGAGAGCAGAAGTGTTTTGGAGACGGGCAGAGGTGCCGCTCGACACTGTCTCCTTGCCTCAGCAAGTAAAACTGAGAACTCGAGTCCTGTCTATCTTTGAGTCTGAGTGGGTTAAAGATCTTGGTGAAAGAACCTGGGGAAGCTTGTCTTACAACCAAGCGCTTCATCTGGTAAAAATATCCCCAACAAAGGATATTTATTGTCATTCCAAAACATGAAACATGAGAGGGAACGAAATATGAACTCAAGGTCCTGGTGGATAAATCAACTAGATTAACTAGGATATCATAAATCATAAAATACCATAAAAACAACTGAGTACTAAGAGAGAAAAACAATATAAAAACATAAATTAGAGACATCATAAAAACAACATAATACCTGGTGTAAGAGCAGAGAAAACAGTTTAAAGTGCATGTTTCGCTCAACACGGAGCCACTCAAAGTCCATTTTGTTTCGCTCACAGCTGGCGGCATTAAAGTGCGAGGAGTGTGGCAGCATTCACTACAGGAGCAGCAGATTTTAAATATATACATATATAGATATAATACATACTATGTACTATGTACATGTACTGTGATGAGCCCTATGAGGGTGGTATCGTCTGCGAACTTCAGGAGCTTGACGGACTGGTGACTGGAGGTGCAGCTGTTGGTGTACAGACCGAAGAAGTAGGGAGAGAGGACACCGCCCTGGGCAGCGCCGGTGCTGATGGACCGAAAGTCAGTGATGTGCTTACCCAGCCTCACGTGCTGCTTCCTGTCAGTCAGGAAGTCTGTGGTCCATCTGCAGATGGGGTCGGGCACGCCCAGCTGCAAAACCATGGATGCTAGTTGGTCCCTCTCCCAGACGAGTACCTTTTGCGTCCACAAAGTTTGATGAGGTGCAGAAGGCACAAAAAATGTGCGTGTTTCCAAAGCTGAAAGCTATTAATGTAAGTGTCCTTGTTAATACGATATATGAGAAAATACTATTCTTAAAGGGTAACATACTATTTTACATGGTCGTTTTCAGTATTGACCAACATGACATTTACATCTAAAATATCACCAAACAAATGTTATATTTTTACCAAACTTGTATTATTTTCAGGAGTATTTGCGTGTCCTTGTTTACATATTAAGATAATTAGATTAAAAATAAAAACTGTAAAAATGTTTTTCTGTACAAATTGTATGATTTGTGTCTGTCCGCATTTTGAAGTAGCCTACCACCCATCACACTAACTTGTTTGTGTCTATAAATAATGTACTTTTGCTTTCAATAACATAACAAAGATTAAGTGACATAATGTTAAGCCTTTGGAGCAGCCAGGAACCAAAACAGTCAAGTTATGAGATTATTTTAGAATTGTTTATTTGTTGCTTTTTCATGTTAGACAGGTCCATGTTAGACATGGGTCCGTCACACTCACCCCAACCACCCCGTAATGCAAAATAGATAGAGAAAACAATTTTTTACTAAAAGTTTTAGACTTTTAATGGAAAGAAAATTATATTTCAAATTGAATGCATACCATGTGAGGTCAGGAACTTTACCACAAGGAGAACTGTGGCCATTTTAGGATTAAATTTACCACCCCCTCACATTCTAATGTGACGCAGATGGGATAATATTAAGGATTTTATGCATGTGGTGGGAAAATATGTTTTCTTGGAAGGTACCAACATGGTATTTCATGTTGTGGATGAAAAAAAAAAGTTTGCTCGCAATGCAAATTTTGACAATTTCCAAGTGGAAACGGAATTTGTTTGACCTTATAACGTTTAGTTGTATGGGTTTAACCAGCTATTGTATTGGTACGCTGATTGGTCTGAAAGCTTAGTATTGTCAAAAAGAAAAGAAAAATGTGTCCAAAATGTGTTTTAAATTCTTACAATCGTGGGCGCCATGTTGAAATGACGTCAATTGATGCACTGGGAGCAACTGGGGGTTAAGAAATCATACCCAAGTTTGCGAGTAGGAATTCCCAGTTAACATGGCGTTTTATTTGATTTTTGCTAGTAGCAACTGGAAATTTGCCACTTGCCAGTTATAAACGAATGCAGCATCAGAACTCTCTGGCCCGCAGATGAGTCGCGGCCCGCAGGCGAGCGGCGGCTCACAGGCAAGTCACAGCCCGCAGGCGAGTGACGGCTCTCATATCTGACCTGAACATTCAGGTCAGATATGAGATATTCTACTGATTGATTTGAGTTTGAAGTAGGGAGAAAACAAACAGATAAGACTGAAGGAGCCACAGCACAGACAGGAAAGAGTTGACAGATCATCAGATTACACCACACACACACTTCAGTACAAAGAGCAGAGCTGAGGATGAGCGAGGCTGTAAACAAGGAGGAACAATTCGAATAAGAAGAATGAAAAAGATCCACAGTCTTTATAAAAACTGAATTACAAAATTGTTTGCAAGACAAAAATGTAACAAATGAAAAGAGAATAAAATACAAAAGACCTCTCTCTATTTTGTATATAACTCAGTGCAACATCAGCCTATCTGTCTTCTATATAATACAAATAAGAATAATCATAATAAACATTATTCATGCAGCTTCAAAACATTTGCTGTTTTTGGACCGGAGGAACGTTTTCATAGTTCTAAGAGTTGGAGGAACTCTCCCCTTTTTGTTACGCAAGACAGGAAGTGGGAACCATTGTAGTTCTAAGTAGAGTTCTCAACGGGCCTGAAAATTCAAACCCGACCCGACCCGACCCTTAGTTGGGTGATTTCCGGTGATTCCGTGACCGTGGAGAGCGGAGGTTAGTTTCTTAGTGGATTTGTCATGTATGAAGGTTACTAAACAAATTTAGCTCCTGCGCGTTTCGCGAAAATGCGGGCAACTTTTTTGAGAGCCCTAAATCCAATGGGGTTAAATGGCTACCATCGGCTGTGTTGGAAATTAACTTTTGAATGGTTTGACCTACAATGCTGCAAAGTGCTTTCTGGGACTTTTTGGGTTGAGGGATTCATAATTTATGTCATTTTGATGATTTTACTTTTTTTTTTAAAGAATGTTTTAATTGCAAGGCAGAGTACATAGTCAAGCCATCATATTTTCAATGTTTTACAACAACAATAATATGCAGCTTAGAATGTACAGTTAGCTTTTCTCCCCCATTTTTTAATAACACCAACACACAAGGACGAACAAACTGACAGAAAACAAAACAAAACACACACATCACTAGATGAAAAGTGGTATTTTCGTCAGTAAACGCCGTTGTAAATGGCTGTGGAAGTTCAGATTAACAACTATTTGTGGTGATCTCCGGATAACACAGGAAACTCTGAAGGATTGACGGGGATGGCTGTTTTACACAGCCCCCGCAGCCTCCCCCTGGCTTGGGGCCTTTCACATGTAAATAAGAATGAGGTGAGCTACAGAAATGCAAATCAGGGCGAGGGGCATGATGCTCGTGAGTGTGGGGGGGGGGGGACCTCTGCTATTGTTTACAGACAGCTTTTAAATCACAGCCTTACAGACAGCCTTTAAATCATGGGGTACAAAGTTTACAGCAATATCTCTATCTAACAAAAATTACCAAAATGCACAAAAATATCTGATTATCTCTGAAGAATATTACATTTGAAAAATTCCACCTTTTGCTTTGTTTTATTTGTCAGGGTAAACAGAAATCTGCAGATGAGGCGATTTGTTTTTACAAAATATAATCAAAATACAAACAAAACATATCAAAAACATATTTTTGCTAATAATATAATATATTCTGGGCTGTAACTGCTTTGCCTTTGCCCTTTGGTTTGAGGTCTGCAACACAATACACTGAACATAAGTCCTTGGAAACCAAAACATGTGTTTAAGTGTGTCACACCCCAGGAAATTGAGTTATTAACCACCCAGTAAAAATTTAAACTGAATTGAATGTCTCCAAGTGTATAAAATTAGGAGCTGAACATTTGTTCTCAATGCAGTTCAGCTTTTCTTTAATGGATTTGGCTTCACGCCTCCGATCGGCTTCTCTGTACACAGGCTGAGCAGCCAGGCAGATGCTCCTCGCCCCCTCCCCCCACACACCTACACAGTAAAACTGTCAGTGTTATTTTTTCTGTGTTGGTGTAAGTCGTCAGTGTTATTTTTTCTGTGTTAGTGTAAGTCGTCAGTGTTATTTTTTCTGTGTTAGTGTAAGTCAACAGCATTCAGTGTAATTTTAACACTTAATTTATCATGCCAGTGTAATTTTAACACTTAATTTATCATAACTAACACCACAAGTGTCCATTGCTTAAAGTGTTGTGGTGGATTTGGGGTGTTTACAAATTCCAACACTCTAGGTGAGCACTTGAACACACCTCCACTTCTCCAGAAACGTTTCACGTCGCCATTTTCTCCTCCTGTTTGGTAAGTTTTGCAATCAAATTTAACGTTTTAAGTTGGTAGGTCGGTTAGATTAGCATAAGTAATATCAGTGAATGTGGTCAGAGTTGAGTTTGCATGTGAATATTTGTCATCAAATCCAATTGTAAAACGTATTTGTCGAAGTGGCCGACTGCTACCATGAGGCCAGTCTGTTTAACCACACTCATGGAGAAAGGAGCTAATGCTAACGCTAGTAATATCTGCTACAGGTTTTAATACAAGTTCTTCTTTGTTTTTGTTTGCAACTGCTAAAGCCTATAACGTTATCTTGGTGGACAACGAGCGGGACATGCAGTGGAGGAGCGAGCGAGGGAAGAAAGGGAAGAAAGGTAACGTGGTATTATGGCGGACTGTTAGCAATTGTAGCTAGTAAACGTTAGCTCAGACGGCATGTAGCCTCAGCAAACCACTTATTGTGATCATATCCCCGCATTCACAGCACTCCCAGTGCTGGCGTAATCCATATAAACCCCCTTCTTGCTTCACCCGAAATGAAATGTCCAGGATTTGTGTTAGTTGGTGGCTCAAAATTAAGCTTTAGGTTTAGTAATAGCTTCGATAGCCAAAGCTTACACTGGCAGCATTGAGGCTAGCTGTGCATTGATTCTGCTTTGTTTCATAAAGCATGGTGTGGCCCTGAGATTAAAACAGTCTCATAGACCAGTTCCACAGTGGCCATGGCTCTGACTACAAACAGTGGCAGCAGCAGGGAGCCATAGCGCTAGTTTGAGCCACGTTTGCCATGTTTAAAGGAACAGCTCACCCTAAAATCCAAAATACCCTTTGTTCCAACCCGCAGATGCTGTGATGCTTTCCGCGCATGAAAGATTACTCAACTGATTTCTGAAATGACTGCCCGCAATATGCTGCCGCTGTGTTTTGTTTTCATCACCATGAGTTTGCTGAACAGGTAAATAAATAAATATTAAATAATTTAGATAGAAGTAGCCTAGATGTTGGTTTTAACTTGAATGATTTACAGTTGCACACATTGTGTGTGTGTGTGCCTGTAATCACGAGCACACACTAAACGCACACTTGTCCACATGATCACGTGTTTTACTGCCATTTTATTCAACTGCAAAATAAATCTTTTTTCAGATTCAATTAGATACCAAATACTAAGAAAAATGGTGCAAATCATAACAATTCAGCGCAAATAATGGCTTTCACGTCTGTGTAAAAGTGATTTGTGAAACTACGTCTGTAATGCTGGATAAAAAAAATCCTGAATACAAATGTTTTTTTTCTCTCATTGTAAAGTTAGTAGCTGGGCAAAAAAAAATCAAAAATATTTAAAATCCAATGCAAAGGTTTGGCAAAGTACAGCACAGCATAGCTTTGACTGATTTTGTCTGTTTATAGCTGTGGACAGTGTTTTGACTGATTTTGTCTGTTTGTAGCTCTGGACAGTGTTTTGAAGACAATGACTATCATCGGAGTCATCCTCTCCTTCCGCTCCTTGGCTCAGGAGGATCTGAGAGACGTAAGACACACACACACACACACACACACACACACACCCTCACAAATATAGACATGCATGTAGACACACAAATAATGCATGCAAGGACTGTTAGAACACACAGGCACAGTTGAAAGGTAAAACGTCAAAAAATGTATCTGTGCCAATCAGAAAATGAACCTGTCCCTGTTCCTAAAAAGTCTGTTTTGTCTCTTGTCTCTAGGTTTTGTCTTGTCATATTCCATTCCTGGTCAGTTCAGTGGAGGATTTCAAGGACCACATCCCGCGAGAGACAGACATGAAGGTAACACACGCTGAAAAGACACAAACCCTGGAAACACACTGGACACAAATAGTGGAAACAGTCCAAATTGCGTTCAAACCTGTTGTCTCTGTGTAATTTGCTTTCTCTCTCCTCTGTGTGTGTGTGTGTGTGTGTGTGTGTGTGTGTGTGTGTGTGTGTGTGTGTGTGTGTGTGTGTGTGTGTGTGTGTGTGTGTGTGTGTGTGTGTGTGTGTAGGTGGCAATGAATGTCTATGAGCTGTCATTGGCAGCAGGTTTACCCTGCGAGATCGACCCTGCACTGTTGGTGGCGCTGTCTTCACAAAAGAGTGGTAAGATAAACACAGACACACACACACACACCCTCACAAATATAGACATGCAGACACACAAATAATGCATGCAAGGACTGTTAGAACACACAGGCACAGTTGAAAGGTAAAACGTCAAAAAATGTATCTGTGCCAATCAGAAAATGAACCTGTCCCTGTTCCTAAAAAGTCTGTTTTGTCTCTTGTCTCTAGGTTTTGTCTTGTCATATTCCATTCCTGGTCAGTTCAGTGGAGGATTTCAAGGACCACATCCCGCGAGAGACAGACATGAAGGTAACACACGCTGAAAAGACACAAACCCTGGAAACACACTGGACACAAATAGTGGAAACAGTCCAAATTGCGTTCAAACCTGTTGTCTCTGTGTAATTTGCTTTCTCTCTCCTCTGTGTGTGTGTGTGTGTGTGTGTGTGTGTGTAGGTGGCAATGAATGTCTATGAGCTGTCATTGGCAGCAGGTTTACCCTGCGAGATCGACCCTGCACTGTTGGTGGCGCTGTCTTCGCAAAAGAGTGGTAAGATAAACACAGACACACACAACGAACACACACAAGTGTGTGTGTGGGGGGGGGGGGTTTGGGGCAGCAGAGACACAAAGAAGTTATATTATGTTCTAATAATTTCCATCCATTTAATTATCTCCACTATAGGCATCTCCACTCAGCAGGGGACCCCAGCAAGGTGGCGAGGAGGCTGCTGCTTCTGCTGATAAAGATGACCGTGACGGGCCAGACGAAGAGGACAACACAGCTTCCACTTCCTCGGCTGAATCCATTCAACCTCAACCAAAACGGAAGAAAAGTTCTGTGCTGGACTTTTTTGGGGATGGCTATGGAGAGCATGCCATCCCCATTAAGATCGTGACAAGCTGGAGCGGTACTGGCTGGAAGCCTGCATCCCAGCAGACGAGGAGGATCCACTTGTGTGGTGGTGCGAGAAGGAGCGATCCTTCCCAAAGCTATCTCATCTTGCACGTCGCTATCGGTGTGTGCCTGCAACATCTGTGCCAGCGGAGAGTCTTTTCAGCTGCTGGACTCATAATTAACAGGCTGAGGCCTGACACCAGAACATGTTGACATGTTGATTGCACTGAACAAAAATTCCTCTTTTCACTGATGCAGCAATTTCATTGTTAATGTAGCCTTCCTAGTAATGTTTCTGATGGCGATTTATTTAATAATATTTTCTGTTCTCTGGAATATGTGCAATGTTCATAATGCACTGGGAAAAGTGCCACCTGCATTTCAGAGCACTTTTTTTTAAGTTATTGATGGTGGATTATTTATTTTTATTTGCTGTTATTAATGTGTGCAATGTTCATATAATGCACTGGGCAAACAAGGATTTTTTCAAAATGTCTATGGGTGAAAATTAATGGGGAATTCTCTAAAAGTATGTTAAATAAGCATATTTACATTTTGCAATAACTGCTAATCCTGTTTACATTGGTTAATGCTGCCTGCACATACTAAAACCATGCTGATACCCAAATCTTTTTCTTCTTGTAATATTTCAGTCTCCTCTCCTTTGATGCTTTTTATCTTATATCTTAATTGTTTATCCACCCGGCCACATGTACATGTGTATTTTGATTTGCATTTGATTTAATAAAACTTTACTATTCACGATGTTCCTCGCAAATGTTCTTCCCCATTCAATAAATAAATATTGATGGCATTCATTGAAAGTGTAACAATAACGTGAATTTAAGCACACAGCATTGATTTATTATTATTATTAGGGAGGGGTTTAGCCAAGCATGACCAATAGCAAAGCTATCATAAGATCTGTCAACCAATCACAAGTGATATTTCTCTGTGGCTCCATCCAATGAATGGACAAGCTAGCGGGTTAGTGACAGCTCTATCCACCAGTCACAAGCCATCTTGTATTGTAAGAGTGAGCTGCTCTCATCCAATGAATGAATTCGTTTTTCGTTAGAGGGCTGAGCTTGCTGCTATTCACATTCTAATTAGGCGCACTGCAAGGTGTGAAACATCTATTGTCGCGGCTGAAAGTCCCCCCCCGCCCCCGCCCCCCCGTGCCGACACCCGCGGATGCGTTTTCGGCGATCAGCGGACAAAACAAACGCAACACCACAGGTTTTGTACTGCCGTGAACTGCCAGGAATTAGAGAGGTATGTGGCCGTATGTGGCGATCTAAGGGGACGGAAACCTGGCTTTTCGTGCAGTGCATACACTCCAATATTACAGCGTGGTGAAGGTGCTTGTATATATATATATATATATATATATATATATATATATATATATATATCCTGCACAAGGGGGTCTATGGGTTTGATTTGACCTATTTTTGACCTTCAAATCCAAGATGGCTGCCAATTTTCAGCTCAAAAAGGTTGATTTTTCAAAATTGCCGTAGAACCTTCATATTAGGCTCTAATGAAAGCTCTGCTCATCCTCAGTTGAGAGACTGTGTTGACTACCCTGCATTTTGAAGTTTATTGGACTACCCTGCACATTGTGGGAGTTCTATAGAAGTCTATTGGACTACCCTGCACATTGTAGGAGTTATATAGATGTCTATTGGACTACCCTGCACGTTGAACTCTATTGGACTACCCTGCACATTGTGGAAGTTCTATAGAAGTCTATTGGACTACCCTGCACATTGTGGGAGTTCTATATAATCTATTGGACTACCCTGCACATTGTGGGAGTTATATAGAAGTCTATTGGACTACCCTGCACATTGTAGGAGTTCTATAGAAGTCTATTGGACTACCCTGCACATTGTGAGAGTTCTATAGAAGTCTATTGGACTACCCTGCACAGCGTTGTGGAGTTCTATAGAAGTCTATTGGACAACCTGCACGTTGAACTCTATTGGACTACCCTGCACATTGTGGGAGTTCTATAGAAGTCTATTGGACTACCCTGCACATTGTAGGAGTTCTATAGAAGTCTATTGGACTACCCTGCACATTGTGAGAGTTCTATAGAAGTCTATTGGACTACCCTGCACAGCGTTGTGGAGTTCTATAGAAGTCTATTGGACAACCTGCACGTTGAACTCTATTGGACTACCCTGCACATTGTGGGACCTGCACATTGTGGGAGTTATATAGAAGACTATTGGACTACCCTGCACATTGTGGGAGTTCTATAGAAGTCTGTTGTAGAGTACCCTGCACGTTGTGGGAGTTCTATAGAAGTCTATTGGACAACCCTGCACATTGTGGGAGTTATATAGAAGTTTATTGGACTACCCTGCACATTGTGAGAGTTATATAGAAGTGTATTGGACTATGTTGAAGTCTATTGGACTACCCTGCACAGTGTTGTGGAGTTCTATAGAAGTCTATTGGACTACCCTGCACGTTGTGGGAGTTCTATAGAAGTATATTGGACTACCCTGCACATTGTGGGAGTTCTATATAAGTCTACTGGACTACCCTGCACATTGTGGGAGTCCTATAGAAGTCTATTGGACTACCCTGCACATTGTAGGAGTTATATAGAAGTCTATTGGACTACCCTGCACATTGTAGGAGTTCTATAGAAGTCTATTGGACTACCCTGCATGTTGAACTCTATTGGACTACCCTGCACATTGTGGAAGTTCTATAGAAGTCTATTGGACTACCCTGCACATTGTGGGAGTTCTATAGAAGTCTATTGGACTACCCTGCACATTGTGGGAGTTCTATAGAAGTCTATTGGACTACCCTGCACATTGTAGGAATTCTATAGGAGTCTATTGGACTACCCTGCACATTGTGGGAGTTCTATAGAAGTCTATTGGACTACCCTGCACATTGTGGGAGTTCTATAGAAGACTATTGGACTACTCTGCACATTGTGGGAGTTCTATAGAAGTCTGTTGTAGAGTACCCTGCACGTTGTGGGAGTTCTATAGAAGTCTATTGGACTACCCTGCACATTGTGGGAGTTCTATAAAAGAATATTGGACTACCCTGCACATTGTGAGAGTTATATAGAAGTGTATTGGACTATGTTGAAGCCTATTGGACTACCCTGCACAGTGTTGTGGAGTTCTATAGAAGTCCATTGGACTACCCTGCACGTTGTGGGAGTTCTATAGAAGTATATTGGACTACCCTGCACATTGTGGGAGTTATATAGAAGTCTACTGGACTACCCTGCACATTGTGGGAGTCATATAGAAGTCTATTGGACTACCCTGCACATTGTAGGAGTTCTATAGAAGTCTATTGGACTACCCTGCACATTGTAGGAGTTCTATAGAAGTCTATTGGACTACCCTGCACGTTGAACTCTATTGGACTACCCTGCACATTGTGGAAGTTCTATAGAAGTCTATTGGACTACCCTGCACATTGTGGGAGTTCTATAGAAGTCTATTGGACTACCCTGCACATTGTGGGAGTTCTATAGAAGTCTATTGGACTACCCTGCACATTGTAGGAGTTCTATAGAAGTCTATTGGACTACCCTGCACATTGTAGGAGTTATATAGAAGTCTATTGGTCTACCCTGCACATTGTGAGAGTTCTATAGAAGTCTATTGGACTACCGTGCACAGCGTTGTGGAGTTCTATAGAAGTCTATCGGACTACCTGCACGTTAAACTCTATTGGACTACCCTGCACATTGTGGAAGTGCTATAGAAGTCTATTGGACTACCCTGCACATTGTGGGAGTTCTATATAAGTATATTGGACTACCCTGCACATTGTGGGAGTTCTATAGAAGTCTATTGGACTACCCTGCACATTGTAGGAGTTCTATAGAAGTCTATTGGACTACCCTGCACATTGTGGGAGTTCTATAGAAGACTATTGGACTACTCTGCACATTGTGGGAGTTCTATAGAAGTCTATTGTAGAGTACCCTGCACGTTGTGGGAGTTCTATAGAAGTCTATTGGACTACCCTGCACGTTGTGGGAGTTCTATAGAAGTCTATTGGACTACCCTGCACATTGTAGGAGTTCTATAGAAGTCTATTGGACTACCCTGCACATTGTAGGAGTTCTATAGAAGTCTATTGGACTACCCTGCACATTGTGGGAGTTCTATAGAAGACTATTGGACTACCCTGCACATTGTAGGAGTTCTATAGAACTCTATTGGACTACCCTGCACATTGTGGGAGTTCTATAGAAGACTATTGGACTACCCTGCACATTGTGGGAGTTCTATAGAAGTCTATTGGACTACCCTGCACATTGTAAGAGTTCTATAGAAGTCTATTGGACTACCCTGCACATTGTAGGAGTTCTATAGAAGTCTATTGGTCTACCCTGCACATTGTGAGAGTTCTATAGAAGTCTATTGGACTACCCTGCACAGCGTTGTGGAGTTCTATAAAGGTCTATTGGACTACCTGCACGTTGAACTCTATTGGACTACCCTGCACATTGTGGAAGTGCTATAGAAGTCTATTGGACTACCCTGCACATTGTGGGAGTTCTATAGAAGTATATTGGACTACCCTGCACATTGTGGGAGTTCTATAGAAGTCTATTGGACTACCCTGCACATTGTAGGAGTTATATAGAAGTCTATTGGACTACCCTGCACATTGTGGGAGTTCTATAGAAGACTATTGGACTACCCTGCACATTGTGGGAGTTCTATAGAAGTCTGTTGTAGAGTAGGCTACCCTGCACGTTGTGGGAGTTCTATAGAAGTCTATTGGACTACCCTGCACATTGTGGGAGTTATATAGAAGTATATTGGACTACCCTGCACATTGTGAGAGTTATATAGAAGTGTATTGGACTATGTTGAAGTCTATTGGACTACCCTGCACAGTGTTGTGGAGTTCTATAGAAGTCTATTGGACTACCCTGCACGTTGTGGGAGTTCTATAGAAGTATATTGGACTACCCTGCACATTGTGGGAGTTCTATATAAGTCTACTGGACTACCCTGCACATTGTGGGAGTCCTATATTACATTACATTACATTACATTACATTACATTACGTCATTTGGCAGACGCTTTTATCCAAAGCGACTTACAATAACACATTTTTTGTCAGCAATAGAGCAATCAACTATGGAGCACAGTCTATGACAACTACAACTTCTGAAGGAACAGTGGTACAAGTTTAGGTTAGTGGTACAAGGTTGGTTAGTTTTTTTTTTTTTTTTTTTTTTTTTTGAAAGAGAGAGAACGAAGTTAGATCAAGAAGGGCCCAGATGGAGCCTGAAAAGGTGTGTCTTTAGTCTTTTCCGAAAGATCGGCAGTGATTCAGCTGTCCTGACCGAAGGTGGAAGCTCGTTCCACCATTGAGGTGCCAGGGACGAGAAGAGTCGAGATCGGGATGAGCGACTTTTGAGCCCCCGTAGCGAAGGAGGGGCGAGGCGACCTGCACTGGTGGAGGAGCGAAGGGAGCGCTGAGAGGTTTGGAACCTGACCATCGATTGCAGGTAGCGGGGAGCTGACTGGTGTACTGCCCTGTAGGCCAGTACCAGTGTCTTGAATTTGATGCGGGCCGGTATGGGAAGCCAGTGGAGCTCCTGGAAGAGGGGAGTGACGTGAGAGAATTTGGGTTGGTTGAATATCAGACGGGCTGCAGCATTCTGAATGAGCTGAAGCGGTCGGATGTCGGTGGCAGGTAGGCCGGCCAGGAGCACGTTGCAGTAGTCCAGGCGGGAGGAGACAAGAGACTGGACCAGGAGTTGAGTCGCTTCTCTTGTGAGAAAGGGACGGATTTTGCGGATGTTGTAGAGAGAGAACCTACAGGAGCGCGCCTATAGAAGTCTATTGGACTACCCTGCACATTGTAGGAGTTCTATAGAAGTCGATTGGACTACCCTGCACATTGTAGGAGTTCTATAGAAGTCTATTGGACTACCCTGCATGTTGAACTCTATTGGACTACCCTGCACATTGTGGAAGTTCTATAGAAGTCTATTGGACTACCCTGCACATTGTGGGAGTTCTATAGAAGTCTATTGGACTACCCTGCACATTGTGGGAGTTCTATAGAAGTCTATTGGACTACCCTGCACATTGTAGGAGTTCTATAGAAGTCTATTGGACTACCCTGCACATTGTGGGAGTTCTATAGAAGTCTATTGGACTACCCTGCACATTGTGGGAGTTATATAGAAGACTATTGGACTACTCTGCACATTGTGGGAGTTCTATAGAAGTCTGTTGTAGAGTACCCTGCACGTTGTGGGAGTTCTATAGAAGTCTATTGGACTACCCTGCACATTGTGGGAGTTCTATAGAAGAATATTGGACTACCCTGCACATTGTGAGAGTTATATAGAAGTGTATTGGACTATGTTGAAGCCTATTGGACTACCCTGCACAGTGTTGTGGAGTTCTATAGAAGTCTATTGGACTACCCTGCACGTTGTGGGAGTTCTATAGAAGTATATTGGACTACCCTGCACATTGTGGGAGTTATATAGAAGTCTACTGGACTACCCTGCACATTGTGGGAGTCATATAGAAGTCTATTGGACTACCCTGCACATTGTAGGAGTTCTATAGAAGTCTATTGGACTACCCTGCACATTGTAGGAGTTCTATAGAAGTCTATTGGACTACCCTGCACGTTGAACTCTATTGGACTACCCTGCACATTGTGGAAGTTCTATAGAAGTCTATTGGACTACCCTGCACATTGTGGGAGTTCTATAGAAGTCTATTGGACTACCCTGCACATTGTGGGAGTTCTATAGAAGTCTATTGGACTACCCTGCACATTGTAGGAGTTCTATAGAAGTCTATTGGACTACCCTGCACATTGTAGGAGTTCTATAGAAGTATATTGGTCTACCCTGCACATTGTGAGAGTTCTATAGAAGTCTATTGGACTACCCTGCACAGCGTTGTGGAGTTCTATAGAAGTCTATCGGACTACCTGCACGTTGAACTCTATTGGACTACCCTGCACATTGTGGAAGTGCTATAGAAGTCTATTGGACTACCCTGCACATTGTGGGACTTCTATATAAGTATATTGGACTACCCTGCACATTGTGGGAGTTCTATAGAAGTCTATTGGACTACCCTGCACATTGCAGGAGTTCTATAGAAGACTATTGGACTACTCTGCACATTGTGGGAGTTCTATAGAAGTCTATTGTAGAGTACCCTGCACGTTGTGGGAGTTCTATAGAAGTCTATTGGACTACCCTGCATGTTGTGGGAGTTCTATAGAAGTCTATTGGACTACCCTGCACATTGTAGGAGTTCTATAGAAGTCTATTGGACTACCCTGCACATTGTAGGAGTTCTATAGAAGTCTATTGGACTACCCTGCACATTGTGGGAGTTCTATAGAAGACTATTGGACTACTCTGCACATTGTAGGAGTTCTATAGAACTCTATTGGACTACCCTGCACATTGTGGGAGTTCTATAGAAGACTATTGGACTACCCTGCACATTGTAGGAGTTCTATAGAACTCTATTGGACTACCCTGCACATTGTGGGAGTTCTATAGAAGTATATTGGACTACCCTGCACGTTGTGGGAGTTCTATAGAAGTCTATTGGACTACCCTGCACATTGTGGGAGTTCTATAGAAGTCTATTGGACTACCCTGCACATTGTAGGAGTTCTATAGAAGTCTATTGGTCTACCCTGCACATTGTGGGAGTTCTATAGAAGACTATTGGACTACTCTGCACATTGTGGGAGTTCTATAGAAGTCTATTGTAGAGTACCCTGCACGTTGTGGGAGTTCTATAGAAGTCTATTGGACTACCCTGCACGTTGTGGGAGTTCTATAGAAGTCTATTGGACTACCCTGCACATTGTGAGAGTTATATAGAAGTGTATTGGACTATGTTGAAGTCTATTGGACTACCCTGCACAGTGTTGTGGAGTTCTATAGAAGTATATTGGACTACCCTGCACATTGTGGGAGTTCTTTGATGTCTGGTCAGAGGAATATGAAGCTGTGGCTTGTTATCGTTATCGCCCGCCGCCTCTCCCTGAATGCAGCCGGAGTTAACATGTCATAGCCGGGATGCTGTCACCTCTGGGCCCGGGGGGTGGGGCTTCGGCCCCACATCCAAATACCCCACACACCTCACACCCCCCCCCCCCCCCCCCCACACACACACACACACACACACACACACACACACACACACGCGCACACTCTCACACACACACACACACACACACACACACACACACACACACACACACACACACACACACACACACACACACTCCCGATTTCATAGTGATACAAATCAAATGGCTGTAGCAGGCTTAGTTTTAAAGTCAGAGTGTTTCTGGTTATTTTAAGGCATCCATTGGTACCAACCATGTCATACTAGGTTGTCGAGAAGGGGGCTGAACGCACCAAATGTAGGCTACATTTTGGTGAGGGAAAAAACATTTTCAAAGGGGTCCCTTGGACTCTCACCATATATCTGAATGAAAATGGGCTCTATGAGTCTAGCCTGGGTAAACCCATCCCCCACGTGACCTGCTCTCAGACCTGTTCTCAGTCACTATGGTCTGGATTCCCACCATTGTTAAACGATTTCCTGCGGTTGTTGGCCCCCCCCGATAGACCGCTCCATTACGCAACCGTCATCCAACCAGCTTTGTGCACAGAGCACATGCGCAGTGCAGCAGATGGCGTCATCGCTCTGCGACCTTTGTTGTTAGCAAGCGAGCTAACTACATTTTCATTCACTAGGCTACTGCTAGCGACGACAATAGCAGTGCGATGGCTACCACCAATGTGAACGATTTTTGCAGGTTGTGTAAGAAAAACCTTCGTTCTAAAGGCAAGTTGGGCAGCTGCAAACCACTCGAGAAGGGGGTATTTCTACGCCTGGAGAGGGTTGGTGTGAAACTACACCAACAGGAGAGCAAATCATGTCGGATTTGCAAAACGTGTTCCAATTTCATTTCAAGAGCAGAGGAAACATTGAATACTCTCCAGAAATGGAAACGGAGTGAAGAATCAAGCTCAGAACAACCAACGCTGGTAGCAACGCCAATAAAACCACAAGACTCAAAGCGGGAAAGAGCGTTTTCTCCGAGGAAAACGCCACGGCCAATGAAAAGGAAACGACTGCTTTATCCATCTCCCAGGCGCGTCCATGCCAGAGGGACACCAGCAGCAATGCCACAACGACAAAGTGTGACTGAGGTATGTAGTTGTAACCTTATGTACTCCCCCCGTGCACTCCCGCAAATAAGTAATGGTATGCGCAGCCAGTTTATCAGATAATTTTGCCGTAAAATGTGTCCAGGTGATGAGAAGCCCCCCCTGTACAAGCTGTCCTTTGTCCTTTGTCGCTGCCCGTCCGCTCATACACGATTTCGATATAGCGTTTGGTGATCTTTTGATCAACAGACCTCATAACTCTCACTTGAAAATGAGATCTTGATCTCAATGTGATTTTACCTGATTAAATAAAGGTTATATAATGGGGGTCTATACTGTTACGTGTGTTTACCAACATCATTTAAATATCATAAATGTATCGCTGTTTTAATCAATGGCTACGTTGCTAGCTAGCTAGCTAGCCGTAGACCAGCTATGAACCACAGTTTGGATGCTCACTGCCCGTCCACTAAAACGCGATTTCGATATAGTGTGAGGTGATATTTTGATCAACAGACCCCATAACGGGGATCTATACTGTTACATGTGTCTACTAACATCATTAAAAGATCATAAATGTAACGCTGTTCCTGGTACTGTAGTTTTAATCTAAGGCTACGTTGCTAACTAGCTCGCCTGCCTGCCTTGGCAAAACAACACACACACACTGTAGCCTGTACTACGAAGCTAGTTTAATGCCTTATCTGAGTAAGTTTGAGTTTAAACCTGGTTTAGCCGTACTACAAAGCAAGTTAACTTTCAATCACCATGGCAACTGACGCTGCAAAGCTAACCTGGTCGCGACCAGGTTAGCTTCAGAGGATAAGATCAAAATCCATGACAGACCCATATAATCGGCTCTCTGGAGTCACTCACCGTTCATATAAGATCGCCATATGAAAAATAGATTGCAGTCAACTGAGAATATAACAAGAAAAACATTTGTGGCTCTGTAGGCTACATAATTAAATTAAGCCTACCACTTTATGTCTTAACAGCTCAACTATGCGTGGAGAAATATGATCACTATTAATCACCGCAGCGCATATCATAGGCTAAACTGAGCCTCAAATGGAGTGAGGGTGATATTCTCCTACATGCCAGAAAAGCCTATACATATAATATAGATGGGATAAATATGGGATAGCCCCAATACTAAATATGCAGGCTTCTTGCATGTTTCAGCTGGAACTGTGTCCTGTAGGCTGTATGCCAATATATGAGCAAAAATCGGCTAGTTTTTTATCAATGAAAAGTATGCCCGCATTGTCTCAATTCAGTCCAGCAGTTTTCTCTTTTATATTAGGATATCATTATTATAGCCTATATATGAATTATTCGATCAGTGCAACCACACACACATAATGAGTGATAGAGATCATTATTCATTGAGCATGCTTTCTAAATCTATGGTCTAAATCGGTTTACAGATTGTGGAAATTTATAGACTGAGATTACACATTTAATGTACATTTACACTCGCACAAAGCTGTAGGAGACAGAAATCGCTGATCAAAGTAAATCAAATGACTGATGTGAATACAAGCGGCAGCTTTAGACAGTCCTTCCCCCAACTATATCCAACGCGGATTTTCATTCTGCCATAGGCTACATTAAATATCAGCTAAAATCTCTGATCCCACTGTGGCTGCGCTTTTTCATTCTATGAGGAAATGGGTCTGGAAATGAGGGTGGGCGTGGATCAACTCAGCTGTTCATAATGTGATTGGCTAGCGCACCTCTTTCGCGTGGACGCGCGCCTGTGCACGAGCGAAAAATGTGCGCGTGCACAGGCAGATCCCAGATAGACCCAGCTTCAGTTATCTAGTAAAAAACCAGCGTCGTAGTATCGGTAAACTAGATAGCTTTGATCCTGTTCAGTCAAACCAGATCAAAGTGACAGATCGCGGGTCTGTTAAGACAGCTTCGTAGTACAGGGTTCTGGACTGTGTATTGCTGTGAAAAAGTTAGATTTGATTGTGTCAACAGACCTCAACCTCAACAGCTGTCTCTCCTTCTCTCTCTGGATAGACTCCTGTCATGATCTGTTTATTTGATCACAACTTGCAATGTAAGTACTGACGTCCTCTCTGTTTATTCTTTCAGGTATTAATTCGATACCCATCCAAACAGACCAGGGTGCCATGCCCCACATCAGCCGCAGGTATTGTGGAGAATCTTTCAAAGGGCAACTGGTCAGCTGCTGCCAACCTGATGAGGAAACACGATGGACTGATGGAGAAAATAAAGGAAGGCGTGCTTGTTATGCTGGACACTGAATGCAAGAGCCTTTGCCAGTCTGCAGACTTCATCCTCCGGCGCTGTTCGCCTCAGGACTTGAAGGCCTTCTCGTTTGACCGGATGGAGTCAGATCTTCAGTGCCAGGCTCCATTGCTGTTCTCCCTGTTGTCCACCATTACAAAACAGTCTCGCCTTAAGACCTGTGCTGCAGCCGCCATCGCCTTGAGGGGAAGAAGTCGACAACTGTCAGCATTTGCCCTCTACATCAACAGTGTTCTGCAGTATGGTGGTGCCAAAAAAGCTGTCTTTCAAAGGCTCAGCAAGTTTGGGATTGCAACCTCTCATAAGTGTGCAGTAAAGAAGCAGGAGGCGCTGGCAAACACATGTGGTGAAGGACTTCGGGTGCTTAAAGTCGCAAACGAATCGTTCATCGACTCCGAGCTGGTGAGGACTGAGGATTCAAGAAGCATGGAGCATCCTGACTTGTCTGGTAAGAGGGGCAGTTATTGACTATTTTTTGTACTTTCTAATCTCAAAAGGCTCAAGGTGTGAATATGTTTGTAATTGCTTCTTATTGTTTGTTTTTGTATAATATCTTATGCTTATTTTTGTGATCATTTTCAACAGAGGGAGCAATACCAAACACTCCAGGCACTGATGGGGAAAGTGTCACAGCAGACTTCCGGGGCACAGAAGGAAGACCTCAGGGGACCGGCAGCTTCACATGCTGTTTGTTGGGGAATGAAGACCTCGCTGGTATGGATGTCGATGTCTTGCCTTCAGCAGCAGCACCACCAGTAGGCCTCTTGCCCCAGCCACCGCCCAGCTACTCCATAATACTTGACAATCTGGACTTATACAGTCGCACACACCACCAGTCCATACACCAAAGCAACAACAAATCAATACACTGGACTCATCACATGGCTGTGGAGGACAGAGTCCCCACCCACCACCTCAGCAGCGCCAAACCCCAGCCTGACCTGGACTGTGACATTCAAATGTTTCTAGTAAACGAAGAAGAGGCTTCCAACATTCTGAGGGAATTCACTATCCTTGGAAGCCGAATCCTTACCACTCATCTCAATGCCTTCAAGCCCTTTTCTGATGTTGTGGTCCAGCACATTCCACACCCATATTCAGAGAACATGTCTAAGGCTTCAACTGATGTAAGTGTTGATTAGTCAAATAAATTAGAATTTATGTAGCTCCCCTCCACTGCTACAGGGGATGCTCGTTGACACCCGCTGTTCTGTTTTTTTTTGCACTCAATATAATTTATTCTTTCTTCACAGCATGCCCTTGGACTCCTCTTCAAAAATGAGACATTGCCCAATGACCTGCTTGATATTCTTAAGCTTATCCAACGCGAGTAAGTAGTTTAAAACGTATCCATTTAAAAATTGGTATTCATTCTAATTTCTAATTGTAATTTCTGATGTGCATGTGCGCAGTTTTGCTAACTGTCTTGTGTCTTTCGTAGCTATGTTCCACAGGGCAACGATGGAATGGCCACGCTCTTGGTTGGAGGTGACAGGCTTACTGAGGGGGCCAGTCGGAACGCACAACAGTCAGTGGCGGCATTCGGATCCACAGAAGAACGATTGGAGGGCCTTCTGTTTAAATTTGAAGACTGGCATGCGATCCGAAACCTTTTTGGTGTGAGTTAATTGTGATAAACAATCAACAGGAATCTAGGTATCCGATATTATTAGTTGATTCTTATGTCAATTGTCTTTTCAGATTTACCATAAGGTCTTCTTCAAAGACACGTCCGCAAAAGAGCATGGCACCTTGCTGTCCAACATGAACAAGCTTGGGTTTGTAACTTCATCTCGACAAACATTTATGTTCAGTAACACCATTACAGTATGTTCTAATGTCTATTTCCTGCTTTTGAGCATTTTGTTTCTCCAGTGCGAGGGGCAGGCTACAAATTGCTGACCAGTCGTCAGGTTGTTGGTGTATCCTGTTGTAAATATACTATAGTATAGTACATACTGTAGTGTGTAGTGTGTGTGTGTGTGTGTGTGTGTGTGTGTGTGTGTGTGTGTGTGTGCATGTGACTGTTAATGAAAGATCACAAGACATTAGGGTGCATCAAAAATAATTGCAGATTCTTAATATTCAGGTGCAGCAATGCGAAGCGGGGGCCCCATGCTGCCTACAATGCTTACAAAGACTTTGTGGCAAAGGACACGTCGGCTCTGTTCGTGGCTGCAGCAATGACACATTTTGGCCTGAAGGATGTTGCAGGTAACGTAATAAATATCTAAAATTCTTATGTTTTCATTACTACTTTGCACAAACAAAAACACAATTAATATTTCCATCCTGACACCGTTTGTCTTGTCCTTTTGCATTCTACAGAAGTCCCAGATGGATTCATCCCGGACAACATAAGGGGTGGTTCACCAGCAGTGAGAAGGACATGGCTCCAAGATCGAGTCGCTCGTGTCGTTGGCAGCTTCATCGATTTCACTGAGACTCTGTCTGCCACGGTCAAGACAGCTGTGGAGGAACGAAACTCTAAGGTTCGATCCATGACATGATGAGAAGCATGCATCTTAAATCTTTTCACTGTGTGCCTCTTTGATGTCTAATTTTGAAAACTGTCCACAGAAAAAGCAGAAAAAGCAGAGGGGCCACATGCCAGCCTGCCGAAAGGTTGTCCGCCACGCTCACAAACATCAGCCAGCACAGAGGGATCACAAAAAAGAACATTCCCAGGCACGACTGAAGTTCGGCTTTCTTTTGCTGAGCATGCAGGACGCAGTGAAGGAGGGAGATGGGGAGAGGCTGTTGAGGCTGTACAAAATGGCCTTATTGATTTATAAGGCCCATGGTCACACACAATATGGCTACAGCATACTCCTGCTGACCTACCAAGTCACTGCGGCTCTCCCACCCAGGCTGGCTCACAGCCTCACTTGGAACAGGTTTTGGAATAGTCGAGGGGGTGCTGGAAACAACATCAGCCTGGACCTTCATATGGAGCACCTCAACAACTATGTGAAGTCCTTCCTGCGGGGGGTAGGAAGAAACCTGACGGAGCGCTCTGCAGCCAGAGTCAGTAGGTCCATCGGTATCCTCAAGGAGATGTTGGCCACCACAGATAGAGAGCTGGGAGTGGCCAAGCAGAGCGGGTTTCATCACAACCCTGACCAGTCAAAGGACATTAAAACACTTGTAGCGGTTGCACAGGAGGCAGAGCTGTTCACCAACTATCCGGGAAGGCAATTCAAGGCCTTCCGTGGTTTCAACAAGAACCTTGTCAGCTACCTAGATAGACAAAAATGTCTCAGGTGGATGACTGAGAAACTGGGACAGTGGGCCTAAAAAACCTCTTTGACTGGGAGAGACCACTAGCTCCCAATTCAGGCCAGATCAGATTTTAAGGTGCTTCTGTTAAAGGAAGACTCTGCCCATTTTCAACCAGATTTGTATCATTAGAACATCAGTAGTATATCAGAAAACTGTAAACTGTTTTAATTTGACAGTTATTGAGTGTTAAAGTGTGGACCAGTGACATCACTCAAACTCAAATCAACTCTCAATAACTGTCAAACTATTCATCATTCATCTAGTTTGACAGTTATTGAGAGTTGATTTGTGTTAATGAGTTATAAATTTGAGTTAGTGTGGACGAGTGATGTCACTGGTCCACACTTTAACACTCAATAACTGTCAAATTAAATGACAGACTTCAAAACCGTTTACAGTTTTCTGATATACTACTGATGTTCTAATGATAGAAAGCTGGTAGAAAATGGGTGGAGTGTTCCTTTAACCTATAAATCTTTGCACGGGCTCGCACCCCTGTACTTATCTGAGCTAATCATTCCTTATGTTCCCACGCCTACTCTCCGCTCACAGGATGGTAATAATCTTACCGTCCCTAAAATTAAGAAAAAATCAGCAGGTAGCTGAGCATTTTCTTGCCGTGCTCCACATCTCTGGAACCAGCTTCCTCTGTCAGTGAGGGAAGCTGGCTCCATTGAAATCTTCAAAACTAGACTCAAAACCAATTTCTTTTCCCAATCATTTGGTTGTGCTTAGATCGATCTATCTTGATGTGAATAAACTTGGTCCTGAATCTGTTGAGCAGGCCAGTCCCGGCGGCCAGCAGTATCAGTATCAGTATAGACAGCGGTGCCTCAGGAGGTCCCTGAAGATCATCAAAGACACAAACCATCCCCACAACAGCCTGTTCTCCCTGTTACCCTCAGGGAGAAGATACAGGGTTCCAAAAGCACGCACAAATCGCTTGAGGAACAGTTTCTTCACGCAGGCCACGAGACTCCTTAACATACACAAATAGTGTAGTAGCCGTACTGTACCGTACTGTAGCTGCTACCATTATGTATGTCCAATGTTTAATTGTATGTTTAATAAGGAATATGCTATTTGCACCTGTATGTCAAATACGCCGAATTTAAAACGCAGAGTTTAATTGTATGTTTAATAAGGAATATGCTATTTGCACCTGTATGTCAAATACGCCAAATTTAAAATGTTTAAGCACGTCTAAAGTATGCACATGGCATGTGTACCTATGCGCAGTGAATATGCCACTGTGTCTGACTTGTCTTATCACTATACTGCCTTATTGCTTGTTGTGTCTCTTGTTGTTTTTTGCACTCATATGCCCTGTTATACTTGTACTATGTTGTAAACGGAGTTCACAGCACAAGAATTTCACACGTGATACTTGTACCACGTGATATGCTGGGTACAGGAAAGTGTTTATATTTCAAAGATAAGTCAAATGGTGACACACAAATAAAAAGAACACAGCCTTAAAAAAAAAGTCCTCTGCTCTATCCTACATTTCTATATTTTCTATATTTCTCTGTCAATTGTTCAATGTGTTATCATACAGTAGACTGTAATTTGCTACTGTTGTGTCAGCTCGAATTGGCTAGACATATTTTCTGTGAAGCCCTCTGAGACATGCTTGTGAATTAGGGCTATATAAATAAACTTGACTTGACTTGACTTGTGTTGTGTCATTGATCCATGCAAATGTTTGGTAACTCTATGCCATTGTTTTTATTATGAAAAGTGTGAGCTTGTTGTGTGACCTCTTCTGGTTAAATTAGGAAAGACACCTTTTCCATATTTTTATAAATTTCCTTCCTTACTATGTTGACTCTTTGTAAAATCATATCTGGTGTCTTCTTTAAATGTCTTGTTACATCACTCCCATGTGACTCCACCACATGACCCCTCAGTGGGCTTTAAATACATATGTGGAATAACATATTGTATAGACTATTTACATTCTTGCTTTGTACATTACATGCTAGCTTTAAAAAGTAGCCCATCACAGCCTTGTGAAGACGAATATTGTCCATGATATTTCACTTTAGAATAGTTTATAACATTGGTATGATATTCATATCAATGTGCATTGTGCCATCTAAAGTAGGACTTTGAGTTTCATATGGCAAATGTCGAATCAAGCTAGCTTTAAAAAATAGCCCACCACAGCCTTTTAAAGACTAATATTGGCCGTGGTATTGTTTTAAAATTGGTTTCAAGGTTCAAGGATATTTATGGGCATTCCAAAACATTCCAGGCCAGGCCATTCTTGTACCATGGAGTGACAGACAGACAGGCAACTATGCTGGGTACAAGGTGTCCCTTACAAAGTGCAGAATCACAATACTCGAGACTGATCTCGCATCTTGCAGACAGACAGGCAGATAGACAGTCAGCCAGCCATCATGCACATTGTATCGTGAATGGATGAGAGAGGTCACTTAACATACGTGTCCCCACCATATGACAATCATGGCATTTGAGCAGGGGGGCCAGGGTGGATCCAGATTAATCCAGATTCATTTAGGCCCTTCATTGTAACTGATTTGGATGCTGGGTATAAACATTGAGGCATCAGAATAACTCATATGCACAGAGGGGTTCAAGGAAAGTGTTTTTATTTCAAAGATAAATCAAAGGTGACACACAAATATAATAATAATAATAATAATAACTTTATTTGTATAGCACTTTTAAATACAACTAACAAAGTGCTTAACAACAGTCAATAAAACAATAGTGTAAGAGTCATTAAAACAAAAACAAAAAGAACAACAGTTAGTATTAAAAAATAATCATGTAAAAACAGTCAATGAAGAAAGGACGCAGAGAGGCAATCACATCAAAACACATCAGACATTAAAAGCTGCTCGATAAAAATGTGTCTTAAGAAGTGAAATAAAACAGGGAACTGATGTCACAAGTCCAGAGATGGGAAAAGTACTGACATTCTGTACTTGAGTACAACCTCACATCATAGAATATAATTTGAGGATAAAAGATCCCCTACAAATGTTTTACACATCTTAAAACTCTACTTTAAATAGTGTGCTATGGTTTTTCCACACAAAAAACCCCCCATTAAAATCATATCTAGTCCTCCCTCAGTAATATTTCCATGATATATGAATGTGCAAATAGTTAGACAAGTTTAACTGCTGGATACAAGGTGTCCCTTACAAAGTGCAGAATCACAATACTCGAGACTGATCTCGCATCTTGCAGACAGACAGGCAGATAGACAGTCAGCCATCATGCACATTGTAACGTGAATGGATGAGAGAGGTCACTTAACATACCTGTCCCCACCATTCATGGTTCATAGGGGGTTAAGAGGGCCGAGATGTAGGGAGGGGCCAACTCATGCCTGGCTTTAAAAGTAATTAAAATAATTTTAAAATCAATCCTAAAATGAACAGGCAGCCAGTGCAGGGAGGCTAAAACCGGGGTGATGTGAGCACATTTCTTGGTTCGAGTTAAAAGACGGGCAGCTGCGTTTTGTACTAGCTGTAAGCGACGGACTGATTTCTGGCTCAGACAAGAATCCAGGGAATTACAATAGTCAAGGCGGGAAGAAATAAAAGCATGAACAAGTTTCTCCAGGTCTGAAGCTGATAAAAAAGACCTAACCTTGGCAATGTTTCTTAGATGATAAAAACATGTCTGAACAACCTTTTTTACATGGGGTTCAAAGGTCAAATCTTGGTCAAAGCTCACCCCAAGATTTCTAGCCGAGGGCTTGACAAGGTCAGCTAGATCGCCTAGGTTTGAGGTTATTAGGGCTCTTTTTGCAGGGGGGCCAAATACAATAACTTCAGATTTTGTATGATTTTGATAATGAACACAGCCATTAAAAAATAGTCCTCTGCTCTATCCTACATTTCTATATTTCTCTGTCAATTGTTCAATGTGTCAAACCAATTAGCACTGCAACATTCAGGGGGCACACTGTCAAAGTTACAAAATAATGATACTCAAAATCCCACACAGGTGTAGCTGCAGGTCTGAATAGGAATGGCCTTCCTCACACACTCTTCCACCCCTTCCCCAAATCAATGTCAAAATAAATAACCTTTCTCACAGACCTATGTAATGTAATAAAATACTAATGGTAATAGCAATATCAATTTAAATAAGTCATTGCAATAATAGGCTAAAAAAAGGACAATTACTATTTGTGTCCCCGCCCAGTGCCGGGCCGCCTGAACTCCGCCGTCGAAGCGCTCCGTGCCTGCCGGGGTGTCACACGGCCGATGGAGGCAGACGGCAAAGTGTCCCGAACTCCGAGCTCCGAGCCCGGATGAAAGGAGAGGAGGAGGGGGGGGGGGGGGGGCAGTGTCCCGAACCCGGATGGGATGAGAGGAGATGGGGGGGGGGGGGGAAGGCACCGCCAGTCAGTCAGGGCAGACAGGTAGACTGAGGAGGACAGAAACAGCGGCAATCAGGAGGACAGAAACAGCGGCAATCAGTTGACAGCGTAATGTATAAGAGCCAGACTCACTCATGCGTATGTGGGCCAAAGGAAGACCGTCCCTTTTCACGGGAATAGCGAGCGTTGTCTGGGTGACGGCCGGGAGTCCGGAGTCTGGATGATGGTCCGCGGTGTCCGTCTGGGATCCCACATCAGGCTACAGGTGACAGCCACACGGAGCAGAAAGGCCAGGCGAAGATGGAGAGCGGTGGATCTGTACAGGTGGGTGGGCCAGAAGGCAATCGGTGGCGCCGTTCCTACACGTCTCGTCTTCCAAACGCTGCAGCCGCGAGGTCCAATCAGCCTCTTATCACCTCCGCCTCGCTCAGGTAGCCCTGGTTGCAGGATCAGATACACCTGGGGACAGAAGCATAGCAGACAAAACACACCCATCCCCAGTGTAATTCAGGTTGGGACCCCAGTTCAATCTTCCCTCCCCAGAGTCACTGTCCCATTGCAGATTCCAATACATTACTACCCCCCCCCCCCCCCCCCAAAGTCACCATTAAATGTCCCACTGTCACCCCGCGACAATAAATCAGACGGTCACACACAAATATAATGAACACAGCAATTACAAAAAACTCCTACAAATAGAAAATATGTCTAGCTAATTCTAGCTGACATAACAGTAGCAAGAATATACAGAATAAATAAAACATTTGAGTTTAAGCTTAGACTGGTACTGCTGGCTGCCAGGTCTGGCCCGCCTAACAGATTCAGCACTAAGTTTATTCACCAGCTGTTAGATTTTCTATCTAAGCACAACCTGTCTGTAGCCACTCTCTCTCTGACATTAACCTCACAAATCAATCATTGGAGCTGGACTGGTGATTTGGTTCAGCATCAAAATGGTCAAGGTAATACATGTCAGGCTGTTTGAAGGTCTCCTCTGGAAAGGTAACAGATGGCATTTCAAAATCCCCAAACATATCATAGATTATTTGTAGGACCTCTAATGCTTGTCTGCGGCTGAACACTGGAAGGTGCTTGCGAATGTAGTCCATGTCAAAAATGGCATGCGAGTGTTTCAAAATGGCATCAATGAGTTGAAAGTCAAATCCAGTAATGACAGCGTGGGTTATGCTAAGGCGTGGCCTCTTTATAAGATCAACTCTCATGTGCTCCAACAACATGTCGGTGAGCAAGCCAGCATCACCATCCCGTAGCTCTCTGGTTCGCAGAGGTACACACGTATCCTTCTGCAGCTTTTCGTACCTGGGCACTGGCTCTACACAGACACCTGATACATCACATGTGCATGATTTATGACAAGCAGTACAACAGAGATGGCCTGGCTCTAGACTTTTTACATCGGCTTCATATTTACCATACAGGGCTGTTCTGAAGCAGCTAGTTAGGCCTGCCCGAAGCACTGTCTTGACGGCCTGATCCACGTGCTTTGACTGCCTTGTGTTGTACAGAATCGCGTGTGCTTGCGTTCCATTTCTGCCAGCTCTGCCAACCTGCTGGACTATAGCCTCAGTGTCCTCAGGTGCCCCATACATGACCACATGTGATACATTTGGGAAGTTCAGTCCCATCCCGAGTGCAGTTGTGGCAACCACTACTCTGCAGCTGCCCTGTCCATTCAGTGAAGAAATCAGTCTCTGCTTTTCATGTTCGGGTGTACATGAGTGGAAAATTGAGATAAGCTGATTTTCCAACTTGTGATCTGGGTCCCTCTTTACCCAGGCATCTGGACCCAGCTTACGTTTTAGGTAGCAGAACACTGCTCCTGTTGCAGCCATGGAGCGCACGTAGATGATAATCGGCATCATTGATGTAGCCTTCGCTCTTACTTCGTCCACAATCCAGTCCAGGCATTCAAATTCTTTCTGTTGTTTTTTCGGCGTGGCCAGTCCTAGTCTGATGTTGTGTCTGTTTGGGCTCACAATCACTTGTTCTGCAGTATCCATGTGTAACAGTTTGCTGACCTGTTCTCTGGTTTCCATGTCTGCAGACGCTGTCAGAGCCATCACTGGTGTACCTGGGCAACAGAAAGACAATTAGTTACTCAAACAAATATTCTTAAACACATTGAAAGTGAGCATAAGTAATAATAATAATGCAACGGCATGAGATGCGCATCTCTGGCGCGTGTCTTGCGAGGCGCATCATCTAGAGCAGTGATTCCCAACCAGGGGTACGTGTACCCCTAGGGCTTGGAAAGATATGGGATTACAATGTATTTTCCAAAATGATACATACAAGCACTATTCACTACACACAGTACATAGGCTACAACGTGGTGTAGTTCCTCCCCACACACACACACAAATCAATACTGCATTATCAAGTGAGCCCAAGTGATCTTCAGTTATAATCATCATCATTGTATTGTTTATATATAATTTAATAAAAGGTGCTATGAAGACATTAGCTGAACACCACAGTTTCTGGTAGTTTAGTCTAAGGCTAGGTTGCTAGCTAGCTAGCTAGCTTGCCTGCCTTGGCAAAACACAATGCCGCCCCAGAAGCGTATATTTTCATTATGTTAAACCAGCATCTATCTTCCATAATGCATTACATCAACATCACAATGCTATGAAGACATTACCTTGTTTGGCTATGGATCTAAGATCCCCCAGCTTTGCGAAGCTTGGTCTGAAGGCAGTCTCCCCTTTCGCACCATTCCCCCTGTTGATGAATAATAAGACACTCAATAATATAATCTCCATGTGGATTTAGAGCCTCAAACATTCATAACGTTAATCTAAAACATTCATAACGCTAATCTGTAGATCTTGAAATACAATTAGTTTGTCTTTACCATTTGTGGGTTACGTGTCCCTCGTCGATAACAATCCCGACCAAGTTCTGACGGTAGACCACCGATGCCAGCATACTTCGCCACTGTTTCTTCAGCAAGACCTCTGGACTTGCATACACAAGCTCGCAGCGTCCATGTATTAAGTCCTCGTCTGTATCATTCACCCCACCGATCTGCAACGCCTTGATTCCCAGATTAGAAGCCTCGCGTATCTGGTCCTCCATTAGCGCATTTAACGGCGAGACGACAATAACAATAGGGTTTCTCGTGGGAAAAATCGTCTTAATCACCAATGGAGCCAGTTGATAGATCAAACTTTTCCCAAACCCAGTCGGGAGAACGGCGAATACATCTTTCCCCCCGAGAAACGCCACTAGTGCACGCTCTTGTTCTGGTTTAATTGCAGTGACTGAGTCTATTTTTGCTAGAACTGAACTGATCGCTGCTCTAACTTGATTTTCATCAACGAAGCTGAAGCTGCTGCTGTTCATAGCCATAGCCATAGCTAGTAGCTAGCTCGGGAGCTATGCTTTGAAATGACGAAAAGCTAATGGCTACCAGTGCTTTAGCCGCAGCAGCTGTTACACGTCATTGACAAAGACGCACTCTCTGATTGGCCGATCACGGCAGGACTGATGTTGGCAGTCACGCCGTCACTCATTGGCTGCGGGGTGGCTGCGGGTCTGCGGGAGTCTTTAAACCGCCGCGGAAATCGTTCTGAATGGCCCGTTCGCTAGACGATAGTGACTGGGAACTGAGAGAGCAGGTCACGTGGTGGCTGGGTTTACCTAGGCTACTATGAGTCTCCCCTTTACAGTTAAGGTAGCATTTTTCGATATGGTCGCATGAGCATCAGTGGAAAAGGCAGCGTTTAGTGGCCCTTCACACTATATGCCGAAGCAATGCCAAAGTTACGCTGAAGCCACGCTGAAACCACGCAGTTTCATTTTCGGCGTCCTTGTTAACAGGTGAGAGCGTTCACACCAGCCGCACGCTGCGCCACGCTGAAGCCACGCCAAAGCCGCGCAGAAGTGATCGTTCGGGATTCAGTCCTATTTTCCAGGCGTGGAATTTTCAATGCGTGCTGAGGAGGCACTGAGAGGAAAAGGGAAGGCTTCTTGTGTGAACGGTTAAGCGTCAGCCTGCCTCAAGCTTCAGTTCTGCCTATGCTCTGTGTGAACGTGCACTCAGAACAGAATACATCACTGGTGGAGTTTCAACAGACCTGACGGATCCGCTGGGCGGCGGTGGGGTGTGTGTGCATGTGCTGATAACGCAGAAAATCTCCCTCTTTTTCATAGCCTCATGTTGGCAGCGCTCCCCCCACCACCACCTGAGCATTAGCAGGGGGGAATTTCAACGACAAAACAACAACAACAAACAAAACAAACATTATTGTGTGTTCCAGCTGCTTTTTCAGTCGGGTTGAGTTTGTCACTGGAGCCTCAGGCCCTCTGTCAGACTAAATCTGACCAACGACTGAAGGATTTCAAACAGAGTTGGGGGGAGGGCGGAGATATGGGTGAGGCCGGTTGGGGGAGGGGTTATGGGGTGTGTATGGGGTGTAAGGGGTGTATGGGGGTGTGTGGGTGAGGCGGGGGGCTATGGGGAGTGTTGAGGGGTTGACGAGAGTCTAACCTGGTGAATGAAATGTGGTGGGAGCAGCTGTGAGATGCCTTTTCCCCCTAACTGCTCCGCACACAATGCGGGGGGGGGGGGGGGGGGGGGGCATGATGCCAGGGGGTATTGGATGACTCAGAAATGTGTGTGTGTGTGTGTGTGTGTGTGTGTGTGTGTGTGTGTGTGTTACAGTAGCCCCCCTCTCCAAACCACCTGGCCCACAATGCCTCTCTGTTTATCTTGGGAGGAGAATGGATGGGGGAAAGGGGGGTAGCCTTGACCCCTCCCTCCACCCACAGCAGCTGAGGACCCCCCCACCCCAACCCACCCACCTCCTCTTTTCACATCTAAATGTAATGGCTGCAGTACAGTTCTACAGGACAATACTCACAAACAATTCAACCTGGTCCGGCCTGGGTCGGTCTGGTTGAGACTAGCTTAGGGTGACCACATTTTCAAACCCCCAAACCAGGACCCTTCAGTGCACATGTGCACGTATGCACGCAGCATAGGCCTTTTCATCAGGATGGGGACAGTTATTTCCACGCTTAGCACACAGTAGTGACAGCAAACCAAAACGAAAACAAACAAAACATCCACCAAAACATTTATTTGAAAACTGTATAATAGCACTAGTAAACACAAAACAGGATTGCACTGGTTTGCACTAACATATTGATTGATTGTCAGATACCTTTCAGATACAACATAACAGCTAAATTTCAGCGTACTGACAGATCCTGTCTGACAGATTCTGTCAGAAGCAGCCTAAAGACCCACCTTTTTCACGCTGCGTTCGACTTGGGCCTGTTTTTAATCCTCTATATAAGTGTTTTTATTTTTATTTTTATTGTGTGTGCTTGTACTTTCTCTTGTGAAGCACCTTGAGATGTCAGTTTTGATTTGAAAGTGTGCTATACAAATAAAAGTAATTATTATTATTTGTGGCCGGGCCAGCGAAGCGGCAGGGCCACTTATTGTATTTGCCTGTATTATTATTATTCTTCTCCCGGGAAGTTCGACTTCCCATGCATGAAAACTAACCAAAAGAGGTCCAGTCCCATACCAAACGTCTTTGACGCAAATTTGGCGCCAATAGTCCTAACAGCGGCACTATAGCGACCGTCTAAAGTTTAAAACTTTGAAAATTCATAAAAAATCAGGCATACGTGCAACAGCTTTGCAACTTTCACCGAAATGTGGGCCCAAATGAGGAGAAACTTTTGTACAATGCAACCTATGGCCAATTATGAAGTCTAAAGACCGCAAAACTGCAAAAACTGTAAAACTAATTAAAAAAAAATCTTCAAACGACACCAAACTTCAGCATCTGCATCGTTAGACTGTCCTACACAAAAGTATCAAAACAGATTTTCGATTGGTCAAAACCACAGTGCATCAAAACGTTGAATTCTGCCCCCATGTATAGCCTAATTGCCTTAATTACCTAGGGCAATTAGGTTGTATTTGTGATGTCATCAGTTACTCAAGCAATTGTGATGCCATCACTGATGTCACTCGAGCAATTGTGATGTCATAATAGCTCAAAGCCTTGAGACTTGCCCGGCCACGACCCATTGCTGCGCAGCAGCTATAATTATTTTTATTATTATGTCAGACAGACAGATTCTGTCAGCCAGACAGACAGAGCCACAGGCGGCATAGGCTAGCCTAGCAGCAGCCTTGATGACCACACATTGATTGATTGCTACACATGCAGACAAATCAGAGTTGAATTCAGACAGACTGTTTTTAAACGGTGCAACTGCTTCTATGAGTGACTGACTATGAATGACTTTGTGTGTACAGGACCAAGAAGCAGGAACGAGAGTTCAACTTCAACAATGCACTCTTTTTCACAACCACAGTCTGATCTGATCTGCTGGCCACTGATCAGCTCCACTGGAGCGGTTGGGGTCAAGGGTGTTGAATGCATTTGCAATTGCGCAACTGTGTAGGAGCACATGATGTAGTCTCACGAGATCTGGCGAGTGATGTCACTCTACTGGAAGTGATGTCAGGAAATTGCTTGACTGTGATGTCATCAGGCAGTCATGATGGCATCAGTGATGTCACTCGAGCAAATGTTGCATTTGCACAACTGTGATGTCACTGCAACTGTGATCTTATCTTAGTCACAATTTGTGACGGAGGTGATGTCAGTCGGGCAGTTGTGTGTGTGTGTGTGTGTGTGTGTGTGTGTGTGTGTGTGTGTGTGTGTGTTGAATGCATTTGCAATTGCCCAACTGTGATGTCAGGCAACACGGTAGAGGGTGTGTGTGAAGTGATGTCACTCAATTGGAAATTATGTCATGCAATTGCTCGACTGTGAAGTCAACAGGCAGTTGTGATGTCATCAGTGATGTCACTCGAGCAATTGTCTTCTTCTTCTTAGTTAAAATTGGTTAAGTGGTGTCTGTCTGTCTGCACCGCTTCATTCGGCACCTGGGTGTTTTTTTAAATTGGGTAATAATAGCTAGGTAATAATGAGCGGGACAGAAGGTGATAAATGACTATGTAAGTGTTGAAAACAAGTAGCCTATAATACTATTAAAATTTTAAATGTGGTGAAAACCGGGACATGAGTGTTTAAAGCTATTTGTCAGGATTCGGGGCAGCTATCTTGAAACCGGGACAATCCAGACAAAAGCGAGACATCTGGTTGCCGTCGTCCAGCTCTGCTCTGAAACATTTAGAACTTCACTGACTCACACTGAAGAACCGAAGGATCTAATCATTTGTCATGAATGACATCACTGGTCCACAACTTTACTCAAATTAACCCTCAATAACTGTCACACTAAATGCCTGCAAAACTGTTTACAGTTTTCAGATATGCGTGAGATCATGTGCAAAATTAATCAGCAATGTTTTTCAGTGGAGTGCCCCTTTAATTGATTATTATCAGATGTGCTGTCATAAAGCAAGTAGGCCTACATGCTTGCAACTGTGAATGTCTCCTTGCAACATCAAGAGCAAGCCCCCCCCCCCCACACACACACACACACACGCGCACACACAGTCCTCGTCAAATGAGGAACCAAACGGTCTGATTGATGAACATGTTGTGTTTGACCCCTGACCTCGACATGCGCCACTCCAGACACACACACACACACACACACACACACACACACACACACACACACACACACACACACACAGTGTAAGGTTTCACGGCGGCTGTAGAGGCAATGCAGTTTGTTCTTCTGATCTTTGGTCTGAACGTGTAGTGATGGGAACAGACAGAGACACATAATTTAGAGATCCGCCAATAGTATGAAATGGTACTCTTCCCGGTCTCCTTAATGGGCGTGGTCACCAGGGGCGGACTGGGATCATAATTCAGGCCGGGCATTAGATACCAAGCAGGCCAGGCCGATACGGGCCGACGCGCGTGCCGGCGTCCGAAGGGCGGCGGCGGAAAATTTGGGGCGTTTGAAGCTCAATTTGGGCCGTTTGAAGCCCAATTTGGGCCGTTTGAAGCCAGATTTGGGTCGTTTAAAGCCAGATTTGGGCTGTTTGAAGCCCGATTTGGGCCGTTTGAAGCCCAATTTGGGCCGTTTGAAGCCCAATTTGGGCCAAGTCCAATTTTACAATGAGATGCACCCACTTTAAACCTGAATAAAGTAATAAAACCACTAGTAAACCAGTAGGCGGCGCCTGGCCTGCTGTTCAGTGAGTGGCCTGGCCTGGCTTGCAAAAAAAAAAAAAAAAAAAAAAAAAAAATTTTTTTTTTTTTTTTTTTTTTGCAGGCCAGGCCAGGCCAGGCCACCGGGCATTTGCCCGACGTGCCCGATTATGCAGTCCGCCACTGGTGGTCACCTATCCCCTTGAAGTGCTGTGAGAGAGAGAGCCTGGTGACGCGGGGTTAGTTAAATGGCTTCCCATGCCACGGGCAGCATGGCTTCTTCCCATGCCACGGGCAGCATGGCATCCCATGCCACGGGCAGCATGGCATCCCATGCCACGGGCAGCATGGCATCCCATGCCACAGACAGCATGGCATCCCATGCCATGGGCAGCATGGCTTCTTTCCATGCCACGGGCAGCATGGCATCCCATGCCACGGGCAGCATGGCATCCCATGCCATGGGCAGTATGGCTTCTTCCCATGCCACAGGCAGCATGGCATCCCATGCCATGGGCAGCATGGCTTCTTTCCATGCCACGGGCAGCATGGCATCCCATGCCACGGGCAGCATGGCATCCCATGCCATGGGCAGTATGGCTTCTTCCCATGCCACGGGCAGCATGGCATCCCATGCCACGGGCAGCATGGCTTCCCATGCCACGGGCAGCATGGCATCCCATGCCAAGGGCAGCATGGGGATGAATTTGCCAGATAGCAAAGAGGAGGAAGAAGAGCAAGATGAGACCATTGAGGCTGACTTGAATGATGATGAAGAGTACTATTAGAACTAAAGCTTCCTCTACTAGCACTTCTGTTTTGGAAATTGCTCAGAAACAATAAAGTCATAACCGGAGGCAGAACTGCTCAGAATCCTCTCTGAACGTCCCTACAGCTGTGCACCAGTCTTTGACACTGTTGCAAAAAACAAATTTTAAATGAGTGGAAGTCCCCTTCTTCACCCTCTTTTGAACTGTGGTTGATGGATATGATCTCTGTTATATGGATGGAGAGACTCAGGTGCCTGAGAACCAACTCACTTGGAAAATTTCTAGTTATCTGGGAGCCATTTCTAGCCTACCTCGATGAGGTTAGGGCTGATGGGTGACTCAACCAGTCGATTCCTCATGTACCCCTTTTGCGGGATCCCATGTACATCTCTTACAAGTGCATACGCACCTTATGCAGCACCGTGTTGCAATATTGAATGTTGGTGATTTTTTTACGCTATTTTCTTTTTTCCCTTTTCCTGTGTCTGAGCCTGTTTGTATGTTTTGTTTTGTGTTCTGTTCTATACAAAATTTGAAAAAAAAGGAAAAAATAGAATAAAGTCATACATCTCTGCATGTCCCAGGTCTCTAGGTTGTGGTTGCAAGGGTTCATGATGCCATGAATATCCTAGAGGTAACCATAGGTGATTGCTTTTCATACAGAGTAAGGTTTCAAAAAAGTGTCTCACTACAATGAAATGCCTACTCTGGGGACTAATATCACATATGAATAGCCTACAATTACGCTCATTGGATCCACAAGAGTCTCAGCTGTCCAGTCATACCCAATTTATGAAATTATGAAATTATGTTTAGGGACCCCATATGCAGAAATGATCAAATACACCATTTTTGCAATAGGCGGAAATTACACTTTTCTAGGCCTACTGATGCAAAAAACGGCATGGTTCTTGCCCAAGACTGCATGACATGCATATACATCTGGTATGTCTATTATACAGGGAAGGCTTGTGGGTACCCATGTAATCAATACATCTGGCATGTCTATACAGGGGAGGC
>NC_139633.1:43658183-43810683 GCF_964638095.1 Poromitra crassiceps
TAGGCTACTTTTTTTACTTTCACTTATGCCTTTCTTGCTGCATGAGGTGGTTTTCCCTGTATTTTTTTTATAAATGAGCTGACCATTCGCACTGTTCCGTGTTGCTGCTCCTACTCTTTCAGGTGGAGGCGGGTTGGAGGGTAATCCGGTGCTGTGACTAGGTCCACTGGCGGAACGAAAGGCGTAAAACAATTACCCACCAACCAGGGGCGTTTCTAGGTCATGAAGACATTGGGGGCTTTAGCCAGGTACCCCGACGGGGAGGGGGGGTAAGGGGGGAGGAGGCTCAAATTTTTTTTTTTTTTCCAATCCGTAAATACCCATGTTGTGAGTCATTTGAGATGGATACAGAAGAACAAGATTAGTGGGTCTCGAGGTCCAGGGACCACCAGAGGTCCTTGATAGGGTTCTGGCGGGAGTCCACTTAGCAAATTTACATATTTTATTTTATTAAATATTATATCTCAATGGTACGAACCCCCCCAGTAACTCCTGTGAAGGTATTTTATTAAGGTACACGCATCCTGTAAACCTAAATTCTGATGGTGCCGTTTTTGTATCATATGGTACTTTTATTTTTAAACTTAATCAAAGTTTATTTTCAATTTTCAAAATAAAAACATGGTATTACAAGAAAGAATGAACTGAAGATTGGGCTCATAGCTCCAATATCCCTCCCCTTCATCTCCCCCCCACCCCACAAACCCATTAAAAAACAAAACAAAAACAAAAAACAAGAAAAGAAAATAAACACAACATATTCCCACCCCACTTGGCAAGAGGCATCTCAAGAACATTTGTGTTGAATTACTTTCCCACATACATACTCATTCATACACACACACACACACACACACACACACACACACACACACTACAATGGGGAGAGAGAAAGGGAGGGAAAGGAGAGGGGATAAAAATCAATATAAAAATAAATAAACAAATACAGAGAGACAAAATACTAGTCCATTCCAGCTAATAGCTGGGCATCTAAAGCCTCTACAAAATCCAGAAATGGCCTCCATGTTGAATAGAATTTGGAAACTGATCCTTTCATGGTATATCTGACTTTTTCTAGTTTTAATGACTGCATAACCTCCTTAATCCAACGTCCAAAAGTGGGGGGGGAAGCATCTTTCCATTTGGATAATATCAATCTCCTAGCTAATAAAGTAGTGTAGGCTACTAGATTTAACTGAGCAGCACTTAATTGTGCACCAGCTGGAACGACCCCGAAGATGGCACTCCAAGGGGAGGGTTCTAAATGATACTGCAAAATAGTGGCCAGGGCCTCAAAAATACACTGCCAGAACTGAACTAATTTCGGGCATGACCAGAACATATGACAAAGACTGGCGGTTGCTTGTTTGCATCTATCACAAGTTGAGTCTAGCTCTGGATTCATTTTAGCCAGTTTTTCTTTAGAGTAATGAAGACGATGAACCACTTTAAACTGAATAACACAATGTCGCAAGCATACTGAAGAAGAATGTATTCTCTTAATTGCTAAATCCCATACTTCCTCAGAGATAGGCATTTCCATATCCTTCTCCCATCTATTTTTGAGGGGTTCAAATACAACTTGGTCAAGAGTGTTAATTATACGATAAAGCATACCAATATATCCTTTTATAACCGGATTCAGTTTGAGGATACGGTCCAAGTGGTTTTCGGGTGGACGCCCTGGAAACTGGCCCAAGTTGGACCGAGAAAAGTTACGAATCTGCAGATATCTAAAAAAGTGCGATGGGGGTAGGCTAAACTTATCAGAGAGCTGATCAAAGGATGCAAAGGTGTCCTCAATAAATAGATCCTCTAGAGTAGATATTCCCTTCAGTCTCCAAAGTTCAAAAGTACTGTCAGAAATAGAAGAGGGGAAGGCATAATTCTTTGTGATCGGTGTGTTAATAAGAAAATCTTTAAATTTAAAGGCCTGTCTAAATTGTTTCCAAATCTTGAGAGAGTCACATACAACTGGATTGGTCGTAATTTTTGTAATAGGGAAGGCCCCAGAAAAGGGTGAGCAGAGCAACGAATGTAAAGACACTTGAGATACAGTTGAAGCCTCCAAAGCCAGCCAGCAAGGAATTTCGTATCCTACTGGCTTAGACTGCCAAAAGGACATGGCTCTTACATTGCAGGACCAATAGTAATACTGAAAGTTTGGTAAAGCCATTCCACCAGCTACACGAGGTTTCTGAAGGACAGTTTTTCGTGTTCGAGGCATTTTACCATTCCAAATAAACAATGAGACAATTTGATCCAAGGAAGAAAAAAATGATTTTTTGATAAAGACTGGTATTAATTGGAAAAGATAAATGAATTTAGGCAGGATGTTCATTTTAACTGCATTATTGCGCCCTGCAAGAGTCAAAGGGAGCCCAGACCAACGTGCCAGATCTAATTTAGTATGGCCCAACAGAGGGAAAAAATTATGTTTAAATAATTCACTATATCTCCGCGTTACAACAACGCCCAGATAGGTGAACCTTTCAGGTGAAACCTTAAAAGGAAGGGAATTAAACACACATGTGTCTGCTGCAGCGTTAATCGGAATTAGTTCGCTTTTATGTAAATTAAGTTTGTACCCAGAAAAAATACCAAATTCTTTTAGCAACTTCAAAATCTTAGGGATACAAATTAGTGGATCCGATACAAAAACCAACAAATCGTCTGCAAAAAGTGAAACTTTATGGACCTGGTCTCTGCGAATACCATAAATACTATGATCACTACGCAAGGCTATGGCCAGTGGTTCTATTGCTAGCACAAAGAGCAGGGAACTTAAGGGACAACCCTGCCTCGTCCCTCTGTGCAGCTGGAAGAATGGAGACATAGTGTCATTTGTGCGTACTGAGGCCCTTGGGGAAGAATATAATAGTTTGACCATGGATATAAAACTATCACCAAAACCAAATTTTCGTAAAACAAAGAAGAGATAATCCCACTCTACACGTTCAAAAGCCTTTTCCGCATCAAATGACACTACTACCTCTGGGGTCTGGGAAGGTTTAGAATAGATAATATTGAAAAGACGTCGAAGATTGGAGAAAGACTGTCTCTTTTTGACAAATCCAGTCTGGTCTGGAGAAATAATCTCTGGGAGCACTGTCTCTAAACGGTGAGCTAAAACCTTAGCCAGTATTTTCACATCGGTGTTAAGAAGAGAAATAGGCCGATAGGATGCACAATCAAGGGGACTTTTACCTTTCTTGAGTAAAACAGAGATTGAGGCTTCGCACAGTGATGGAGGGAGCGAGAGTGCAACGATTGATTCATTAAACATTTCAGACAGTAATGGAGAGAGTAGCTTTGAAAATGTCCTAAAAAATTCATTTGGGAACCCATCGGGCCCCGGAGATTTCCCAATTTGCATGGTTCCAATTGCTCGTGTTATTTCAGCTTCGGAGATGGACTCCTCAAATCTATCTCTGACGTCAATGCCAATGGAGGGGATCTCCAACTTTTGGAAGAAACTCTCCATTGGTGTCTGATCTTCAGGGGGGTTCGAAGCATAGAGATTAGAATAAAACTTCGAAAATGTGTTATTAATTTCCTCATGGTTGGTGGTAACCATACCTGAGGAAGTGCAAATCTCGGAAATATTTAGTCGAACTGAAGATTGGCGAAGCTGGTGTGCCAGGATTCTGCTCTGTTTCTCTCCCTGCTCATAATTGTTAGAGCGTGACTTCAAAAGAAGACGTTCAGCATGTCCAGTTCTGTTGTCAGAATGTCAAATTCTGTTTGTAATGACAGACGGGTCTTATAAAGCTCGGGTGAGGGAGAGGAGGCAAAAATTCTATCAAGTTTAAGGATTTCATTTTGTAAAAAATTGGTTCGTTGCAATTTACATTTACGAACATGGGAAGAGTAGGACATAATTTGTCCTCTCATATAAGCTTTTAATGTCTCCCATAGAGTCGCTATAGATATTTCCGGGGTACGATTAATTTCAAGAAATGAAGTAATATGGTCAGATAAAAAAAGTATAAATGCTTCATCCGACAGTAAGAGAGAGTTAAAGCGCCATATGCGATGGGTTAAAGGTAAATTTGGTAAAGTTAATTCAAGAAGTAGTGGAGCATGATCAGAGATTACAATGGGCCTATAACTACAACTTTGCACCGATGAGAGTAATTTGTTATCTAACAAGAAATAATCGATTCGAGAATAAGTCTTGTGGACATGTGAAAAAAAAGAATAATCCCGAGCTGTGGGATTTCGAAAACGCCAAACGTCCGACACTCCATGGGAACTTAAAAATGAGTTAATGGCAGCAGAGCATTTAGAAAGTGGAGAAGGCTTCGGTGAGCTACGATCGAGAGTAGTGGATAAAACGCAATTAAAATCCCCCCCTAGGATCAAGCGATGAATATTAATGTCAGGTAGACGAGAGAGAAAATCCCCGAAGAAGTGAGCATCATCCCAATTTGGAGCGTATATATTGGCTAATGTAATCAAAGTGTCATATATCCGACCAGTGACAATAATGTAACGACCCCTTGAATCTGCATCCACTTTGGAGACTGAAAAAGGAATATTTTTATCTACAAGAATAGCGGCCCCTCTAGACTTGGATTTGAACTCTGAATGAAAGAGCTGACCCACCCAACCACAGCGTAGCCTAGCCTGATCTAAATCACAAAGATGTGTTTCCTGAAGAAATGCAATCTGCGTATTGAGCTGCTTTAAATGCGTCAGAACCTTTTTCATTTTTACCGGAGAGTTGAGGCCTTTTACGTTCCAGCTGGTGCACTTGATTGATCTACTCGTACCCTTCCCTGTTCCAGCTGGTGATGGCATCATATGTCATTACAGAGAAGAGCAGTATGGACATCTATTGACACAGTTGGAGAGAGAGAGATGTAATTAATATGAAACAATAACATTAAGAGGACCAGTAGTGGACATTTGAATAAAATATGGAAAAGGAAAAAAAAAGGAAAGAGGGGATAAGGAGGGGGGATAAAACAAACATACAACTCACATACACACATACATCCAACCCCCACAGGGGTTCACATACGCAATAGCGTATACCTGACAATCAAGCAGCAGATTGGAGTCCTGCCAAATGGAAATGTGCGAAAAATAGAAACAAAAGGAGGATACATTTGTGTATATAAGTGTTGGCACTTGGGAGTAATAATGAACCATTTCAAAGGGAGAGGGGGGGAAAGAAAGAGTATAAATAAATAGTGCATAATCAGACAACTTAAATAAAAACAAAAAATTAAAATAAGTGTAGATATGTACATATACCCAAGTGTGCATATAGCCCACATATACATATAAATCATACACACGCACGTACATACTCACACACACACTCACATCCAGATGAACTATTTCTCTTCACATACAGTACATACATTACCCACACATATTCACTCGTATATACACTCATCCGGATATATATACATATAAAAAATAAAAAATCATCTTATCAGTGAAAACATAATACATACACACTCTTTATAAAAAAATATATAAAAGTAAAGAAAAAAGGGAGAAAGGAAAGAAAGAGAGAAAAAGAAAAAAAAAAAAAAAAAAAAAGGAAGAAATTACTAAGTAGCCATTCTAATCTGGCTCCTCAAAGAGGGAGAAAAGGGGTAAGGGCAGTTCTAGTGTATTCAGGCACTGACGGCTTATGTAACAAAGCAGTATGGTTAATATATATGGAGAGGGCAAAAGAAAAGAATGATTGAATTAAAATATATTCAGGTATCACCTCTTACTCACATAGTTATGTTGTGCTCGCAGGAGCTGGTTTGGTTATGAAATATGATTATTAATAATTATGAATTATTAATATTCATAAATTTATTAGATTTGACAGAAAATATTGTATTCTCTGTAAGATTCGGGGCACCACTGTAGTTAAGGCTACAGACCTGTCTAAAAGTCAAGTTATGACTAGTTTAGACACCAAACCAAATTGTCATATCAGTCTCATAATGATATAGTGTACATTGTACAGTTAATTGAAGGGTCAAAGTTCGTAAGCTTCTGTCACAGATTTCCACAGATAAAATACCTCATGAATAATAACCAAGATTCATAGCATCATGTAATAAAAAGATTTAATAAATCACAATATCAATTGACATTAACACAATGATTAAAATATCAGTTCATCACATTTACTTTACAACTAATAGTCTACCACATCTATAGCTAATAACTAATATGAATAAGCATTATATCAATTGTGTGTGTGTGTGCCTGTGTGTGTGTGTGTGTGCAGTGATTTAAGTCTGCCTGGCGGAAGCAGGCTTGAATGTGTGTGTGCGTATGTGGGTGTTACTTAGCATTTGTGTGTGTGTGTGTGTATGTGTGAGAGAGAAGGAGGGCGGAGAAGGTGGAGTGTCTTATGTCACCCCAGGATTGGCTGAGGGGCGGTCTGGTCGTGTGAAGACCGCCTCCTTTTCAAAATGGCGGTTTTGTCAAATTTGTGGAAGGAGAGAGAGGGGGATCGACGGGGAGAGAGAGAGAGGGAGAGCAGGGGAGAGAGAGAGAGGGAGAGCAGGGGAGAGAGAGAACACGCTGGTGGCCTCAATTCTCACAGATCGCTAACAGTCACATACAGGATACTGTAATCAACACATATGATAATGCATTTTAACCCCTAACTCTGCCCAGAACCATTAAACCATAAACTCTCACGTGGGTCTCGCTCTCTTGAGCGGGATCCTTCCGTTTGTGGGGACGATGGTCCGGTGCGCTGTGGGTTCACGTGCTGCGAAGAGGATGGCTTTGGTTTGTGGGAGCGATGGCCTGCAGCGCCGTTCACCCTGGCCTGGAGAAGCGTGCAGCGGACGTCTGCTGGGGGTTGACGTGCCTGGGGTTGACGTGCAGTCTCTCTGCTCGTTGAGTCGAAGGAGTGGGTGGCTGCTCTCTGTGGCTGGCACCACGGTGGGTCTTTTGCGTCCTTCGTCGGCTGTTGGTTCTGCGACTGGGGCCACGGTGTGTCTTTTCTGCAGCCGTTGGTTAGGCGGTCTTGCCTGGAAGCTTGATCAACAGCTGGCGTTGTGCCAGGCTGTGGCACGTCTGGAAGCTTGATCTACAGCCGGCGTTGTGCCAGGCTGTGGCAAGTCTGGAAGCGTAAGGAGGGTTTTCCCTGCGACTTATAACGCTAAACCGACTTAAATTAAACTGAGATTAAGTAGAGCTATCTCAGTTACGCATGCTATGTCTCGTGGGACTTACGGCGTTGGTAGGCGATTTCTACCTCTGGTGTTGCTGTCTGGTTGAGGCCTGGTTCCTTCTGAGGCCCTGGTCAGGCCTTTGTTGCAGGCCGCAGGGGGTGCAGCGAGCGGGGGAGGGGAGCTGGCTTCCTGGCTCCTCCAGACCCTTCCGCTGCGCACGAAAGCTTAGTTGAGACTCATAGTTAAAGCTGTTTCCCAACAGTTTTGTCTCACTGTATGGGGAAGTCACGAAGGGTTCTCATTGGCTTGTCATGTGTCTTTGGTGCTGGCTCTGGCCAATGATTGCTCTGTGAGCTGGGGTGGGCACACCCACTCTGCAAGTTCAACTCAAAGGGTGCTGTCCCTCTTGGCTGCGGGGGAACAATTGTCTTTGATTAGATTGAGAGATAAACAATGGCAACTTCTTTGAGGCTCGGAGAGGTGTTAAACGTCCTGGGGGTTGAGAGATAAAACAATGGCCGGAATCCTTTGAGGCTCGGCCTCCCGCTGTGCGGGTATCTGTAGGGTGTGACCCAGCCATTTGGTTCTCTCTGTCTTCCCCCGAATGTGAGGCCATATCTAAACACAGGCAATACACTCAAATGTCCCACATTCAAACATATAAGTAATACAGTACAGTCCATAATGTGTCGATCACAACAGTTATGTATATGTAAACACACACTCATCCTTTGTCTAAATATATACCCATACATACCTATTTCGCTTTTTTTTTAAATGTTATTGTTTTTTAATTTTTATATTTATATTTTTATTATTATTTTTAAACCCCTTATCACCTGAGCAAATTTATAACGTTTAACATTCTTTAAAATATATAGTGTGTGACCCCAGTGAAAAAAATAAATAAAATAAAAATAATATACGATCCGATGTCATAGTTAGGAAACAAATGAGGTTGTACAGAGTAGCTCCACCAAATGTTCGACAACCATGATATTGATTAGTATAATATTGCAACTTATTTTAAGAAGAAGCATGGCTACCATTTGAAAAGACATATTTGTGGAACTATACTGTACAAGCCACTAATGATCGGAGTGAGATATGGAAAGGGAGAAGGGGAGAAAAAAAATATATATATATATAACATAAAATAAAAAAGGAGAGGTAGGGGAAAGTGGGGAGGAAAGGGGGGAAGGGTAGGGATATACAAGTAATGCAGCCCAGAGGACCTTTTTTTTTTTTTTTTTTTAATATATATATATGGAAGATATAGACAAGGAACAAAAACAAAAAACAAAACCACTGAGATAAGCTCCCAATACTGTCACTGAAGTGTATGGCTTATATTACAGATACAAAATAAAATAAGATCTGGTAACATCTACTGGCCAGTTACACCATAGGGTATGCAAAAAAGGGAAACGATATATATTCTTTAGAGCCTTGGTTGGTATAAACAAATTCAAACATCCACAGCAAGATTCAAGTACCACCAGTCATATCAGTCCGCTCCGCTTGTGTAAGGTTTGTATGGGCCAGAATGGACGTGACAAAACTATTTTAGGCTATGATATTTGAAAAGTAAACACAATGTCTATTCCACATAATACTGAGCCGACTAATAATGAAAATAAAAGTGATAGTCAAACCAAGCATTTCCATGGTATATCTGTCTCACTTAGCCTTTGATTTCCAACTTCAGTATAACGTTAAGTAATGGTAGTATACTGGTGTCCTTAGAATTTGCTAGCATGTTAGGCTAAAGCTAGCCACAGACCCGCGCCAGTCTCGTTAGCATTGGCCATTAGCCCCGGAGGCTAGTTAACGTTAGCTATTGGCCCAGGACGCTAATACTTTACCATGTTGTTGGTTAGGCTAAAATGTTGCTGCGGATATAGGAGATTGCTTCTTCTGGAGTGTTGAACACGGACTGGTTACCGTTGAATCGTGCAGGGAAGAGAAGGCCATATTTTACTCCTTGGTGCTCCCGGAGCAGTCTCTTGGCCTCATCAAAAGCCGCTCTCTTCCTAGCCACGGCGGCGGTGTAGTCGGGAAATAGCAAGACTTTTTGACCATTGTAGAGAAGTGGATCCGCTTGCCTTGTACGTTGTAGAATGTCCTCCTTTTCGCTGAAGTAGTGGAATCGAACAATGAAGGGACGGGGCCTCGCTCCGGGCGGCGGACGCTGGTTCATTGAACGGTGTGCTCGGTCAAGCAGGGGTCGCTCTGCCAGGTGTAGAACATCTTTGAGGAGATCGGCAATGAAGTTGGTCGGCTGAGGTCCCTCAACACCCTCCGGCAGCCCGATAATTCTCAAGTTGTTCCTGCGTGATCTCCCCTCCAAATCCTCACACTTTTCGGATAGGAGAGCCACCTGTTTAGACATATTTTGTAGTTTGATCTCCATTGAAGTCGTCTCATCCGCCCAGTGGTTGGTCCCTTTCTCCAGGTCTGTCACACGGCTAGCCAAGGCCCCTGCTTCGGCCTTAACTGCAGCCACGTCTCCTCTTATTTCAGACCGTACCAAAGCGATTTCAGATCTCAGGCTTGAGGCTAGAGTGTCTATTTTAGCGTCCACAGAAGCACAAATCTCATCCTTTAGTGTTGCCAGCTCGGATGTCATATCAGCGCGAAACGAGGCAATAGCGCTGAGAACAGCATTGTCCGACATGGTGGAATTAGCTTGGGTGGAATTAGCCTGCTCGGTGGTAGCATTAGCAGCAGCTAGCGCGGTCTTTGTTTTCCGTTGTTCAGGCATGGTATAGCATTCAAACTGTCCCGTGGTAACGTAATAGACAGTTATTTGTTCCAAGTTGACAAGAGAGAGAGAAAAAAAAAGACCATATAAGTGTCCAAGGTTTCGATAATTAACGAATTTTAAGCCATTGGCAGGGAGCTCCAAAATCCTCCGTCTCACCCACGCATCTCACCAACCGGACTTATTTTGAAACTTAGAGCGGACGTAGTGATGTTATATCTATGCTACTTGACGTAAGGTGTGCTCACCGGCCGGTCGCAAAACACATGTCGCTCTTCAACCTACGGTTCTATCTAATCAAAAGCGCCTAGCTGGAATTGGGAACAACGTATTGTTTGTTGTAATGGTTTAATGAAGCAGTGATGTGTGGTTTTGTTTAATGTAACTGTGAAGTGAAGGCATTGTTATTGTGACAGTCATGCTAACGTTAGCTTCTATAGACATTGGAGTGGATGGCTGTGGCTTCATGCTGATGCTAGCGTTGTAGGTTGTATGGTTAATAATATTCTGTGTGAAGATATTTTCTGAGATAAATGGGCCTTGAGCATCAAGGCCCATTTATCTCAGAAAATATCTTCACAACTAAACAACTAAATAACATAAGATAATTTCATAGTTGTAGCTACTGTGATGCTGTGCATGTTGGCGCATGTCATTTGTTTGAATAATTTCATAGTGAGATGATGAGCTCGTGTGGAGAGGAGGTGGTGAGGAGTGAAGCAGAAACATTATGTAATGACACACTATGACAATAGTAACTGATAATTTGGTCCTGCATAGCCTACTGATATTTTCTGTTTTTTTTTTTTAGAAAACTGTTTAGAACTCTGACTTAATGATTTTGCTTTATTTATTTTATTTTGTTGTTTATTTGATTGTCTGTTCCAATTTTGTAAATGTTTAGTCTGATTTTTTTGTATAATGTACTGATTATTAATGCCAGACTTTGTTTATTGGAAAGAAAAAAAAAATTAAAAAATTAAAAAAAAAAAAAACTAGGAAAAAAACATCCGGGGCTAGGAAAAAAACATCCGGGGCTCTAGCCCCGGAAGCCAGGGTCTAGCGACGCCCCTGCCACCAACCCACTTTCACAACTTTCACATCGGAGGCGTGGATCCCATTTTCCATGCATTTTCCGGCTTTCAAGGCGGACTGTTATCTTGCCTGCGTTAAGGCACGCGCAAACAGATGCGCAAGCGCTAATAGGGGATATCGCCTATACGAAGATAGGGCCCGTTGCCTTCCCAACCAGCGGGTGACGTCATTCCAAGATGGCCGCGCTGTGAATATGGTCTATGCAGGCTCTCTCCCCTCTACCAGCCTCTCTCGTGACGCGAGGTTAGTCTGACTCTAGCCGGCTGACTCTGTTTACATTTTAAAATATTTTAATGTGAAAACTGCGACAGTTCATACAACTTTAACATGACACGCATATATTATACATCAAACTCTTCTAGCTACTCTTCTAGCTACTTCTGCTCTCGCCCAGAATGTCAAAATATAAGCGATGTGATGCATAGTTTTTGAGATATTAACGTTTGTTTGGCACAACTCATACTAATAACTGCCACGGGGTTCTGCATTTCTGGGTGGCAAGTTACATCACGCTGTTTCGTCCTATACGAGGGATCAGCCGAGCAGCATTTAGGTAAACAAACCACGTCACTGGGTGGCAACGGCAATGGAACCCTATGGAGCCTGAGTTTGAGCATCTGACTCTAGTCGGCTGACCTTGTTTACAATTAAAAAACTGTGACAGTTCACACAACCTTAACACGACATGCATATATTATACATCAAACACTTGAGCTCTCTCACTCAGAATGTCAAAATATAAGCGATGTGATGTATACTTTTTGAGATATTAACGTTTGTTTGGCACTTCCGTGGGGTTACGCATTTTTGGGTGGCAGTGACGTCACGCTGATTGGTTCTATCCACCTTATTTCTAGCTGCCATCATGCCTTACGTGAAATAGAGTACCGCAGGGATGACGTATTTTTGTAGTCGCAACGCGGAAGTCCCGGACTTCCGGGTTCTTCACTGTTTCTGCCTATGGGATTTTTTAATGGGTTTTTTGGCATGATGCTTCAAATATAGAAGCACTGCGGAGCGCGTCATCATTCAGAAACCACACCCAAAATGGGGTAAAACAGAACCCCCCCCCCCCCAACCCTGGCGTTCTATGTCGTGTGCATGCCCAGCAACCAGAATTACGTCATGATAACGTTGTGATGACGTCTTTCAGTGTCATGGTAACTGGGCAGGTCTGCCCTCCTTGTGTCTTTAATGCTCTATCTGTGCAGGTCTATAGAGAGCCCCAGGAACGAGTCCGGAAATCATCGATGCTAACAGCCCTGGTTCTTCACAGTTTTCGCCTATGGGAGTTTTGAATGGGTTTTTGGCGCGATGCTTCTAATAATCTCTCTGGGCAACGCTGGCTTAATCAAACGCGAACCAGTGTTTAGTAACATCATCATCTTCACAAGACCACTTTTATGAGTTTTGAAGCTTTTATGTGCCGTTAAAAGGGTGGCTAGCTAGCAAACGGCTAAATGAGACTACAATGTCGACGCGGATATTATACGTCATCACGAGTGAACGCGGAAATTCTTTCTCTCGCAATCAATGCGTGGACGCCTATGCGACACTGTGTGTAGTTCTGGATTAGTTTAGCACGAGCTTTTTACCTCTAGGGCTCGCAGTTACGCTTCAAAACTCATGAAAGTTCATGTGTGAAGATTATCCCGCTGAACCTTGGTTCGCGTTTGATTAAGCTTGCGTTGCCCACAGACATTATTTGAAGCATCGCGCCAAAAACCCATTCAAAAATCCCATAGACAGAAACAGTGAAGAACCAGGAAGTTCGGGACTTCCGCATTCAGCCTACAAAAATACGTCATCAATGGGGCTTTCTATTAGGTTGGAGCTGTGAGCTGCTCCAGGAGGTGTGGGTGTGGCCAATCAGGAGGATTGCCGTCAGCTGGGTCCTCATCAGGTGGAGGCCTTTAAATATCTGGCAGGACCTCCATTCAGTGTCTGCTTGTAATACCGTATAGGTCAGTACGAACGCCTGCCAAGAGAATCTGAACCTTTTTGCAAGGTCAACTATTGATTTCTATTTAATCTCTCAGAGCCGAGCCACTGAACCACCTGGACTTGCTACAGCTCCACCTGGACTGCCACAGCCATGCACAGCCACAGCACCATCTGGACTGCCACAGCTAAACCACAGCCACAGCACCATCTGGACTGCCATCTGGACTCTGCTCATTGTGGACCTAAAGACTGCACATTCTCAGTGAACCTGTATAGACTGTTTTTAAGTTTTTCCTTAAGTAAAACATTTATGTTAATTCATCGATCACATCTCTGAGTCTCTGTCTGCATCTGGGTTCCTTGTCGTTCGTGACATTCAGTGACGTCCAGGACATGGCCAAATCACAGCCAGTTTGGGGATGATTTAGACGTCTACGCGGGAACGTCAAGCTGACGTCGAAATATGACGTTACTATGAATGGGCATGTTCAGTTATTCTGCACATTCTGCATATGTACACAGTGTGTATTCAGCAGCTTTATACATATAATTATGTCCAAATTAACAATTTATGCTACATCTTCAAAAAATATAACAGTGCCTGGAGTAGGATTTGAACTCAGGATCTCCAACTTACTGGCCGGCTATTCTGCCACTACACTATCTACCACTACACTATCTGTTCGCTGAAGTAATCTGTTGTACGTTGGAGTAATATAGCCTATACCGTTTCAAAACATGGACCCCTTGTTCTTTTTATAACATCCATGGAGTCGGGACAGTTTTAATAAAAACGAAAGATAATTTAATTGAAACCTTAATCTCGAAGAATCATTAAGGGTTCCCTCAAAATTTACAAGTGTCACCACCAGCCTATAACGTTGTTTACCCAGTGCTCCTGCACACACAGGCTATACGAGACACAAATATAGCCTCATAGGATTATGGCAGAAACGTGTTTTTTTTATTTAAAACGTTGGCGTCAAGTCTTTGTGGATCAGACATCACAGTGTACCCGAAACACATTAACGCCCAATGCTACATTCCAACTTCCAACTCATAAATGTAGTTTACGCCTCGCAGTGTATTTTCTCTCTTTCAAAACAATCTGGCAACAAGATATGCAAGTGAGACAATTGCAGGATTCCCCCACAATTCATCTGCTCGTAGTCCCACCTCCACAAATAAACAGTTTGTTAATCGGTGCAGATCACTCTGATTTTGAATAAAAAATAGCCCAGGCTGAGAAATACGTGATTGATTGCAACCCAAGGGAGCTGGAAGGTGGGTGCTGAGGGTGCTGCAGCACCCCCTGGTGGCAAGAGATGGGATTTTTGAAATTGTTGGATTTGGCTGTCTTGTGTTTATGCCACCAACAAAATGCATTAAAAAACAGTTTGTGCTTCCCAGCTCTAATCTTATTTCATACGCTCTCTCTTCAAAAGGGTTTGATTTTCATAATCTGGTTTTCCATAATAATAAGTTCAGTGTTTATGCCTGTGTTGCTGTCTGTTGTAGTGTAAAACGACTAAAGGAAGAGCAGGTGCTTACATGAAAGTGAGAAAAGGAGAAGATACTGAATAATGACATCACAACAGTATAATCCTAATGTTAATTTAAAATTAAATATTCTTCTAAATATGGATGAAAGTCCAAAAAACGTCAAATTTTCGTCGCCGCTGTCTGCAAAGTCCCTTCCTTACAGCACCCCCTACCTAAAAGTACTTCCAGCGCCACTGTAATGCAACCATTTAGTTATCCTCATGGATATTTCAGTGGTGAGTGAAATTAGTTAGATAGTGATACAGTGATAATCTGGGCAAGATCTGACTTGTCATGATATGACTTGAGCTGGCCCCGATTGAGCTCTCTCGATTCGTCCGGGTCCGTCCTTGCTTGCTGGGTGGTCGGGTGTTTCACACAAAGATCATATATACGGACGTTGAACCAGGGCCGGCACCAGAATGAAATGACTGAGGGGGCGGTTATAACTGGGGAGGGGGCTGATTTTTATATCGTAAAACATAGGTTATATACCCGCTATGCCTTTTTCTGGACTTTTTAACCATAATAACCTCTGAAAAGCGCAATTACAACACAAGAAAGACTACTATTCAAAATCAAATAAAACATTTATTTCACAGCAGCAGATTAAGGCATTAATAGAGCTGAGCTTTGCATAACATGAAATGCGGGACCTGTCTGGAGCACTCTGAACATATATGTCTATATGAAAAGTCATAGAATAAACAATTGCTGCAAAAATCGACAAAAAACGAAACAAAATAATAGCCAGTCAGTTCATTAAATTAAAGAAATAAAGTGATCAGATGTGTTGTCTCCATCTTTCTGCTCATGGCATGCTGTGTGCTTGAGTGCAGCTGATTTCTCTCTCTCTCTCTCTCTCTCTGTGTGTGTGTGTGTGTGTGTGTGTGTGTGTGTGTTTTAATCACGTCATGATCACTACAACATGCAGTGAGGTTCAAATTTAATAAATAGCTACATCTCTGACACCTTGTGACAACCAAAGCATAGCAAATAGCGCTTCCCTGTCAATTCTGAAACAACAGAGCTATGTTTATAGGGGGTAGCCTACATCAACTTAAACTGATCAAATTTGATGAAGACTGCAGAAACAGCAGCCGAAACATGTCAGGTACAAACATTGTCTAACTGGTCTTTATAGATGAACTATTCTAAAAAAAAAAAAAAAAAAAAAAAAAAAAAATCAAGTGAGGGGGCAGAAAATTTAACTGAGGGTGCAAAGCCCCCTGGCGCCCCCTCGTGGCGCCGGGCCCGCGTTGAACACTCCAACTTACTTCCTTGACAGCTAGATCCACATTTTTCTTCTTGCCGATTCTCAATAGCTTCCTTATTTTGCTCGGGAGTACAACAAAAACTTTAATATGCGATTTTTTACATTTGTTGTCTGCGCAGCCCACCACACAACAGCTTTTAGCTATGTTTAATTCCAGGAAAAGGACGCTGGTGTGTGGAAGTGAACGGAGCGTTTTCCCCCGTGATGGGCATGGCCTATTTCATGCAGTGTCTCTATGGTCTGTGGTTAACGCAAGCTTATTCAAACGCGGACCTGTTCAGCAGGATAATCTTCACACATGAGGACCACTTTCATGAGTTTTGAAGCATAAATGCGAGCCCTAGAAGTAAAAAGCTCATGCTAAGCTATTCCAGAACTACACACAGTGTCGCATAGGCTTCCATGTCACGTCACCACAGCCAACCGACAGAGAGCAGTGTGGGTCCCACACACACACACACACACACACACACACACACACACACACACACACACACACACACACACACACACACACACACACACACACACACACACACACACAAATAAAAGAAATACGTTTATTAAACATAACTATAAACAAACTGGCAGCTATTATTCATCAAAAACCTGCAAATTAAAATCTGCACGACACTGTAAATTACCTCCCGACACAATTAATTGTAGCCCCGGGTTAAATCTGGGCATAAGAATATTGACCTGTCACTTTATAGTTTGGTAACACTGTCAAACAGCTTCACACCGTGTGACAAACTAACTTGCTAGTATTGTTCATCTTTAACTGCTTCTGATTGGTCAGTCGAGGTACATCACGTTTCTCTAAAATGCTATTGGCTAATGGGGCGGCTGGGCGGGACTGAGTGTTGGGGTCTCTCTCCTCCGAGAGAGCCTGGTGACGCTAGCAGGGCCGTAGCTAGCTATGAGGACGGGGAGGTCCGGACCTCCCCTAATATTTCAGAGGATTTTTTTTTTTTTTTTTTTATATATATAAAACAATCTGCATGGAAAAGCATGAAAAACACGGGATCGCTTTTATTTTGAAACGAAAGGCAGGTCAGGCAGGAAGTCATCTGACGCCACGTCCGCGGTAACTTGATTCTGAGAGAGCAGCAGCATGGTGGTGAGTGATGACTGTCTGTCTGCCTGGCGAGATAATTGAAGGTGAGCGAGCGAGTGAACAGTGAGCGAGTGAACGACAGACAGTGAGTGACACTGACAGATTTTTTAGCAACAACCAAGAAAGTAAGTGTCTAGTCTGTCTCTTAAGTAATGTTACCTGTGTGACACGTTGGGATGCTACTGGCTAATCATGCATGATGCCAATTGCCAAGCTCCCGAAGTCAGGTATGCAGGTGGCTATATGCATGGTTTCAGTTTCATGACCCAATAAGTAACAAAAAGAGGTGGTGTAAAGTTAAAAACAACATAATATATTTTATTTTATTTTTCAATCGTTCCTATCAGGAATAAATAAATGTCCCTCTGTATGTTTTTTTTATTATCGATGATGACTTTGTGTGTTGTGTACGGCTTGGGTTGTGTACCTGTGTTTGTAGGTGTCATTTTGATATGAATTTGGCTAAAACAGTTTGTGTTTGTTAGTTACAATTATGTTGACAGGAGAGCTGAGCAGGTGGTGACATGAAAGAGAATATACTGAATAATGACATCACAACAGTATAATCCTAATGTTGATTTAAAATGATATGTTACTCTAAATATGGCTTAAAAAGGGGGAAAAAAAACTCAATTTCTTTGAATCCGCCTCCCCTTGCTGGACCTCCCCTATTTCGGAACCCTGGCTACGGCCCTGGACGCTAGGTTAGGTTTTGACAGTATGGTGACAGGAGTTTGTGTGTGTCAGTGTGTGCGCTGCTGTGCGTGTGTTTTACTAATAAATCTAGTTTGAAAGAGCGAGTGGGCAATAGCTGTGTGACTGAACGGCGAGGCAGGTGAGGGAAAGAGAATTTCCGTGTTCGCCCTTTGGCGTGATGACCGACGTATAATATCCCCGTTGACAGTGTAGTCTCATTTAGCCGTTTGCTAGCTAGCCGCCCTTTTAACAGCACGTAAAAGCTTCAAAATTCATAAAAGTGGTCCTCATGTGTGAAGATTATCCTGCTGAACACAGGTTTGTGTTTGAATAAGCTTGTCTTAACCACAGATCTTATTTAAAGCATTGCGCTAAAAACCCATTAAAAAATCCTATAGGCAGAAACAGTGAAGAAGTTTTAGCATCCATGTTATCCGGACTCATTCCTGCTGTACTCTATATGGGTGCTTCTTCCGGTGTATTAATCCTCCCAGCCCCCCCGCAACATATAGCCTATACTGTAGCTCGTAGATCTCCGTAAAGTGAGCAACAATCTCCCAGTTTGACTTCCGGTTTAGAGATTTTGGGCTCTATTCCCCCCCTGGCCTTAGGCACTAAACTGGCCTTAAACGCAAAAAAACACGCTTTTATGCCTGCCTACCGCTGACTCGGGAAGATAGCTCATGTTTTTACGCCCCGAAATGTGCTTTATGCTGAGGAGGCGTGGCACAGTGCCAGAATAGGCCAGAATGGGCGTTTCTTCCCAACTGGCGTTAATTTTGAGGTTAACGCTTTTCAAAACCAGGCCTTATTCAGTGGGCCGGCTCCCCTACCAAACGCCACACACAGACATACATTTGCATCTCTCCCAGCATGCCTTGAGGCTTAATACATTTTGACAAGAAAAAGCAACCAAATCAGCCTAAGTAGGCTAAGTGGTAGATAGAAATAATATTTATGTTAACACAACATGCAATTCTAGAACATTTCAATATTGGACAAAATCAAAATCAAAACACAACCCTATGTGAAACATACATGTAATCCAGGTCGTATCAGTCGCAAATACGTGTTATAGTCGAGTGACAACTGTAAACACGATTGTACTGTGATGTCCGTTCCAACAACACTTGACTTACTTGACACGTACTTTTTCAATAAAAACACATTTATGCCATGACTTTACATAATGTAGGCTACATTTATGTTGCATCATTTAGCCTGTGCTGTGATGTGCAGCAGCAGCAGGTAGCCTACAAGTTATAAAAATAAGACTGCCCTGAATGAGCTGAGTGGGGGTGCTTGTTCACTATTGTGAAAGTTATGTGTTTACAACATATAAAGATCATGGAAGTGGATGGTATCAGGAATGTCACCGATAGTTATTTAACGTTCTATATTGTAGGCTACAGGGAGACCATCAGCCCTGCTGAACAGATCTGTATTTGCCTGTTGAATCATTTTATTCAGGCTATGATCTGTGATGCGCTGAGATATCGAAATTGGCATGAAGAGATGACAGCATGCAGCCGCAAGTCAACCGGAGTTACCATACCATTTCGGTGGATCGGAAGTTCGGGACCATGGAAGGGGGAATGTGATTGGTTTACTGGAGATAACCAATCCAACACTTGTGAATAATTCAACGCTTAAAAAGGCGTGGTTAAATGGTTAGGGCCGCGGATTCTGCTGTTTAGGCCAAGGAAAAATTAGGGATGCGCCTGACCATGCCCACTAATATTGCTGGGCCAAGCCATGAACGCAAATTTAAAGTCGAAGTGAACCGGAACGAAATGCAAGTAGTGCGAGTGTCGGAGACTAAACAAATCTTGTCTGAGATGACAGGGTTGAGAGGCGGACCATAGGGTGTCGTTGATTTGACAATTCTGGGGACTGGCTTGGGCATTGGCCAATCCTGGCGTGTCCACCCCCAAAGTGGAATCCGTCGAGTACCAGGCAGTCAGCTGCTTCGTGCGGAACGAGTGGACAATCCGATGCATGGGTGCTGCCCGCCCGCCTGGAATCTCCGAGGGGCGACTCCTGACAACCAGGCTTTCAGGCGCGCGCCATTATCGTTATTGCGATAAATACAATATTCCTGGAATGCGAGTTTTAACAAGCCAGTTACATTTCTTTGCATTCTTAGACATTACCGTTTTTGTTTTTTGTTCATGTTTCATACAATTGGCCAAGTTAGTAGTTCGTTTATGCATAGGAATTCTGCCAGATGACAGGCACTAGGCGCCATTTTCTCCTTCATTTGGAAGAGAAAATTATCCTGAAATGAAGATTTGATTGACAGCTGCCATGTCGTGATATGATTGGTTGAAATGGAGTAGAAATTTGATAGTACTAGGTGGCGTCAGCAAACTGTAGATTATAGTCCATGGGCCAAAGCCCAAAATTTCACTTATTGGTATCACTCAAGGTGGCAAAATCTAGTCACATTTTTTTAAAAGGTACATGTCCATAGATGATATTTTGGTATGATAACCTTTGCTAAGTGGTAGCTTTGTCACAGTTATCAGCACATGAAGTTAACCCCCCCTACAATAAATTGGTATCTAGACGCTGGTGCATATCCTACTTTAGGCTCATTTTCAGGACCTTTACTCATGTTTTATGAAGGCATGTTTGGTCTAATTTTAAAGGGTAGACTCATAGGTTCATTTAAGCACAGTTGTGAGTTTGTCTAATAAACATAGAGGTCACATGGGCTCTTCAAATTGTCAACAACATTTGTTTTTCCTCCATTTCCACCTAAACTGTAGTCTTTATTTGAGCATTGTGACATATAGGAACATCACTGACACAAATAACAAAACCTGAAATACTCACAGGACTGTAACAATTCAGGAAATGTATAATCTTCCCATATTATCCCACCATGAAGGCTGATTGTGGGCCTTAAAGCAGAATATGAACCCGGGCCAGAATTTTCACTAATTGGTACCACCCATGTTGACTAATTCTAGTTTTGTATTTTGAAAGGTCTGTACCTATAGATGATATTTCAACTTGATAAACCTTCCCAAGTGGTATCTTAGTCACAGTTAACCCTCAATGACACCAAACGTTGATCCAAAGAAAGAGACAATCTTGTCACTTTATTTGAACAGAACACCACTATCACAAATATAATATTAAAGGTCCCATTCCGTGCAAAAGCTGTTTTTAATTCTAAATGCATATATGCTGTTGTCATCCCTCCCTGTAATGAGTGCTCAGAACCTCAGAACTGCCAGAGTTGGATTTGTCCCTATCGAGCTCTCTCCTGCTGTCTCCTTCAAGCCACGCCCCCTTACACTCTGTTCTCCCAGACGGTTTCGTGTTACGTCACGCTGTTCCTTAAGCATACTGCGCACGGTCTCTCTCACACAACCTACCTGCGCCATTTTGTCTATTCTTTGCCATAGCAAGCTGTTTCAGCGCGAGATTCATCATGACCTGTTGGTCTGTGCTAACCATTTCAGCCCAGAATGTTTCAACAATCTGGGGCAGTACAATCAAGGTTTAGCCACAAAATTAACACTCCTAGCTGGAGCGACGCCAACGGTACGTGATCCAGCAACTGTGGAGGTGCATTCGGTAAGTCTAGGCATTTTGAGATGTCCTGTTTAGCGTAGCAACCGTTAAGTTAGCGATAGCTCATTGCTAACGTTAGTTGTGGACACAACCTAGCGTCAGATTAGCGTACGGACGCTAATCTGATTGGCCTGGTGGAGCCTGGGGCGGGCTCTCTCCCAGCGGCCAATGGGAACTGTTAGTTCTGAATATAGAAACAGACCATTCCTGGGAAGCGACGAGATGAGGAAGTGAGAACTCCGTCAGAACGAACGGGGTTGCTATATTTTTGACAAATTAATCCAGAATCATGTTTTATGGACCAGAGACACACGTTTTTAAGAGGTTACAGCTGCACGAATTGGGACCTTTAAACAGTCTATTTTTTTCTTTTTTTTCAGTTTTTATCCCCCATTAGTGCAAATTTTTAATTTATTTATCCTGGTTGCTGCTCCACCCTCTGCCGATCTGGGGACAGCTGAAACTGGCTCCATGCTTCCTCCGAGACATGGGCAGTGTAGCCAGCCGCTTCTTTTCACCTGACAGGGGAAGCTTCACCGGTAGGACATAGCACGTGGGATGATCATGCTATTCCAATGAGTTCCCCTCCCTCCGAACAGGCGCCCCGAACGACCAGAGGAGGCACCACTTCAGTGACCAGGATATTGCATGTTTTGGTGAGGGGTTCCTATATGAAGGAAACCCCCAGGGGGCACGGGGAGAACATGCAAACTCCACACAGAAAGGCCCTTTTGACGACCCCACCCGGGCGGTGGGCACTCGAGGACATTTGGTGCAGAACAGCAGGTAGCAAAGATTGTTGGCATCACATACACTGGATGACGATACGTCCTGCAGACAAATGATTCCATATTGGAAAGATTATGGTAGACCAGACAATTGAGGAGACCATAAACAAAGACAATCAGACTGCTGGAGGAACCAAGGGTTTCAGCCTGAAAACTGGTGCAGTCACTTCAGACAGAAATCAGTATCTGAGGCAGCTCAGGAACATGAGAGGCAACAAGTCCACAGACTGTTTCAGTCATCACGATCTACAGAAGCCCAGAATAGAGAAGGATAGGGCAGATGTGAATGCCTTTGTAGAGCTTATGGAGAGAAGCTGGGTAAACCCTCTAGGTCCAGATCAGTCTAATATCATCAGCCTTTCCACAGGAATTGCTGTGTCACCAAGTCAAGTCAGTCAAGTCAAATTTATTTGTATAGCCCTAATTCACAAGCCTGTCTCAGAGGACTTCACATAAAATATGTCTAGCTAATTCTAGCTGACACAACAGTAGCAATTACAGTAGTAATAATAACACATTGAACAATCATAGAGAAAGAGTAACCAGCAACCAAGTTCCATGACAGAGTGGGGAAAAGAATCTGAAGACATTCTCAGGCATCACAAAAAGAGATAGAGGAAACCAAACACAAAACAAGGAGCTGGTCTTGAAAGCAGATTTTGGGGCATACGATCATTGTTTCGCAAAGTAAAGATCTGCACGAAGATGTCCTGGCTCATGGTCCACTGCCTTGGTCACTTTCAATCCAGATGTCTCATTGCCGAAAACCAACAAAGCCGCTGCACTCGCTAGCGAGTTAGAGAGATCAACATTAGCAGTTGAAGATATTGGAGACCACTCATGCGGAAAAATGATGGCAAGACTTTTGGAGAGATTGCTGGTTCTGTGTTGAACCTAGCGTTGCATGAAGGAGAAAGAGTAAACGTTACTCTTTCTCTCTCTTTCAGTTACTCAGTAACTGAATAGATGTGGTGTTTGATGTGTACTGGAAAACATCAATCAAGAATGCCGAGAGATGCAATTGTGGTTCAGCAAGTAGTAGCACTCAATGGAAGAACATTGCCCCAGGACACAATGTCGTGCCGTGGAGAAAGCTTTTAAGTAATCCAGACAGCAAAACTGCCTTGATAACATTCATCGTGGACCAGTGAAAGCTGCCACAGAACCGGGTAAAGCTTCAGGACAAGCAGCTATTTGCAACCTGTGGAGAGACATGCTATTGTCTCAACAAAAAAGATTGTAATGTTGTTGAAGAGCTAAAGTCTTCCCATGAGGAGGCGGCTACCCGTATGCTCCCCCTGGATGTAGAAGTTGCCGTGACCCTGGATGACTATGATGATAATGATGATGATGAATAAAACAGAATATGAATACTGTTTAATATTATATTTGTGATAGTGGTGATGATAGGTTTAAAATACATGCTACAGCATGCGCTGGGACGCGTCATCAGTGATGTTAACTGGGGTTGTAAGGTGTTTCGGGTCTCTCAACATCATACACCCTCGCCCAGTAGACCCAGCCGAGGCCAATTAAGACCCTGACTCGCGTCCCAGCAGCAGCCGCTCACGGATCAGCTTTCCTACTCTGTCTGCAACATTGCCCGCGGAAGGGTTGATCACGCCCAATCTGCTGCAATAGAGTTAGTGCTACACCGCAGTATTGTAATGCCTTCGGTGCATGGAGGGTCTCTAGGCCCTGTGGGTGACTCCAGGCCGGGCTCCTCCTTCGTCTCACCAGACAAAGATCATTGGTTAGCACCCCAGCCTGGCTCTCTCGTGAGGGAGAAATCCACAAACGCTATGGATTAGCCTCCCGGAAATCTGTGTAAATATCGGCGCGGCCTGGGGTCCTTCAGGCTAGAGCGAGGTGCTCGGCGCAGCCGAATGACGTGCAATGCACAGGCCTTCTTGAGGCATCCACTCTGCCACTGGATGCCTTTGCCCCGGGAGGGCCTGGTGAGACGAGGGAGGAAAGCGGCCGGGAGACAACCCATAGCGCCTTAGAGCCTCCATGCACCGAAGGGTCTTGCTATGCTTGCAGCGGATTGGGCGTGATCGGCCCTTCCGCGGGCAATGTTGCAGACAGAGTAGGAGGGCTGATCCGTGTGCGGCTGCTTCCGGGACGCGGGTCGGGGTCTTAATCGGCCTCGGCTGGGTCTACTGGGCGAGGGTGTATGATGTTCGACAGACCCGAAACACCTTATGACCCCAGTTAACATCACTGATGACGCGTCCCAGCGCATGCTGAAGTATGTATATTTGTAATGTTAAATAAATGATTGAAAGTTAGAATTCTTGATTTTTTGCTATCACATGTTCTGTTCAAATAAAGTGACACACCTGTCTCTTTCTTTGGATCAACGTTTGGTGTCATTGAGGGTTAACTGTGACTAATACACCACTTGGGAAGGTTTATCAAGTTGAAATATCATATAAAGCATATGTGTGAAACTTAAGGCCCGGGGGCCATCCGGCCCGGCACCTCATTTTATGTGGCCCGCGAGAGCTAGCAAAGAATACAATTTGCGCAATACAATTCTTTGCAATATGGCTTAAAATAGCTATTGTTAAATGGAATAATAGTTGTAGGCTACTAGTTGTCTGTTTGCCATTGTTTTCCCTATAATTCTGCTTTCAGAGCTAGTTATTAATGATTAAGTTATTACTAAAAAACAATAATAATCAAATCAGAGGCAATTATGTAATATGATAACAAGTAGGCTAGATACATTTATGTCGTGTTACATTTACAACCGGCCCTTTGAGGGTCAACCATAATGCTGATGTGGCTGTGGATGAAATTCAGTTTGACAGTCCTGATCTTACAGGTACAGACCTTTTCAAAATACAAAACTAGAATTTGTCAACATGGGTGGTACCAATTAGTGGAAATTCTGGCCCGGGTTCATATTCTGCTTTAAGGCCCACAATCAGCCTTCATGGTGGGATAATATGGGAAGATTATACATTTCCTGAATTGTTACAGTCCTGTGAGTATTTCAGGTTTTGTTATTTGTGTCAGTGATGTTCCTACATGTCATAATGCTCAAATAAAGACTATAGTTTAGCCGGAAATGGTGGAAAAACGAATGTTGTTGACACTTTGAAGAGCCCATGTGACCTCTATGTTTATGAGACAAACTCACAACTGTGCTTAAAGGAGTTTTTTTTTTTTTACCTGGATCCCTCTCCTCACATTAATTATTATCTGACGACTCACCCAGTGTTCTCCGCAGCGTTTTTGTCCGTCTTAGGCGTTGTTTTGAGATCAATAGTGTGCAAGCCAGTCCTAGAACGGAGCTCCGTGGGGGCCACGTAGCAGCGTGATTTTCATCCATGTAAATCAGTGATCCTCACTATTTCTTCGATGAGAGCCGCACTGGCAGGACAAAGTCAATAGGAGAGCCACTTTTACCGCAAAACACCAAAAGCCACCCCAACCAAGCACACCTGCCTACCATTTTTTTGTTTTATTGTTTTCCACACACGCACGCACGCACGCACGCACGCACGCACGCACGCACGCACGCACGCACACACACACACACACACACACACACACACACACACACACACACACACACACACACACACACACACACACACACACACACACACACACACACACACACACACACATATATACCAGTTTCCCCTAGAAAATCTTTCAGGCCTGGAGGGATTTCGAAACGTACCCCGACCGCAACGGTGGGGGCCGTCGCTGGCGACACTGAAGTTTTAGCTAACCTGTTCACATCTATGTTCGCAATGGCATCCCAATTATCATCAAACTATTATGGATGCGAAACGAACAGTTGTATTATGGGATGTGCGTTTCCCAGGCAATGACACACATTGACACGTTTTGGAACAGCGCTGCACGCTGGCACAATACTCCTAAAAGCAAAATGCTTATTGTTTTGAATGATTTGGCACCTTCTATTACTGTCAACACCAGTATTGTTGTATTGTAATAATATGCCATAAAGGTTTATTTAAATTTTGGGGAGAGCAGGGGGGGGGGGGTTCCCCCAATTTCTTAGAGCCGTCAACTAAAGCTTCGAGAGCCGCCAGCGTCTCGCGAGCCGCGTAGTGAGGAACTACTTTAAAGTCGACTAGCTACGACTTTAAAGTCGAGCTGAACCCAAAAATGACTTTTCTTTTCTTTTAGTTCAAATACCTGGGTATGCAGTGCACCTATTTAATAATGTATGCAAACAAAATCACAACAATCTAATTTCTTTAGTTTTTCACACTTTTTCACATCAAAAGTTCATTTTTCAAGATTTCATTGATAACAGTAATGTACAGTTTGCTGACGTCACCTAGTACTATCAAATTTCTACCCCATTTCAACCAATCATATCACGACATGCAGCTGTCAATCAAATCTTCATTTCAGGATAATTTTCTCTTCCAAATGAAGTCGGAAATGGTGCCTAGTGCCTGTCATCTGGCAGAATTCCTATCCCATAAACTAACTACTAACTTGGCCAATTGTTAGAAACATGAACAAAAAACAAAAACTAGCCTAATCTCTAAGAATGCAAAGAAATGTAACTGGCTCGTTAAAACAGGCATTCCAGGGATATCGTATCGTTACAGCAGCGATAATGGCGCGCGCATCCGAGAGCTGGTTGTCAGGGGTCGCACTTCGGAGATTCCAGACCGATGTGCTGCACTCTCCGCTTGGCAACACGAAGGCAGCTGGCTGCCTGCGGGTCGCTGAGCTCCACTCCTCCCGTCAAAAGTCTTCCCGAGGGGAGCGCCACAACACACTGAATCCCACTCGATTTGGAGGCAGAACACGCCAGGATTGGCCAAAGCCCAATCCAGTCCCCAGAATTGTCAAATAAAATCATTGACATGATAGACTAGGCAGAATTCCTGAAAATGTGCTTGTATAAAGTGCTGAAGGCAAATCGTGTTAATTTATGGCATACATGCTTTTTAGGGGTATTGAAGGGTGCTGAGTTCAAATTTGCTGTATGCCCAGCTCAAAAATGGACGGAAATGCCTCAAAACCAAGATGGCCGCCACCACTGGGCTTAATGTATTTAACTACATATCTTTTTGACTAAACAAGGTAGAAACTTGAATCAAGTGTGCTTGTGTATAGTTTCATATATGAGAAATCCATTGCCATATTCTGATTTGAGATCAAATGTGAAGAAACTGCTTGAAACTCATAAATATTGTGAAAAATGGTCGTTTTAGTGATGAATATTTGGTAGTTGGTTGGTTTTATTTACTCAAACTAATAAAATCCAGAAGCAGGTTTATCCTAGGTGAATACTTTCCTTACTTTGGTTTTCAAATATGCATTGAGTTGAGTCCAGTACCCCTACAAACCATGTATGTCATCAATTAACCTGAGTGGGTAACCCTTTTGTAGGTTTTCATATATGGCAAATACAATGACACATTCAGTTTTTAAAATAAAAGGCAAATAAATATTTATTGCAAAAATGGTTGGTTTTATTTACCCTGCAGTCAGGTAGATTAACTTATTGAACACATTAACTTATTCCCAGTCATCAGTAGTGTTCCGGCAGGTGTTGCCAAGTTTCCTGCAGTTGCCTGCCTCGATGTAACCTTGCTTGCAAGATGGATAACCTCGCGAGATCAAAAGAGATTCTCTCGACGTAATCCATCTTGTCATGCACAGGCAGTTAAGATGATTGGCCGAACCATGCCGGCCCGACGAATCAGCGGCAGCCTTAGGCGGGCTCAGGCTCGTCTGGGCAAGTAGTGGGTACATGGTCTTTTGTAGTTCTTTTCACTCGTCAACATGGCTGCCGCCGCGGAAGTGACAGGCAGTCTGAATTAAATTGAATGTAACGTTCCCAATTCTATATAAATTCAAAAAAATTAACGGCAACATTTGGGAAGGCTAAGCCACACAACTAGTTCGTTATAATCTAACTTCATGCTTCGAAGGTGACTTTACGATGGTGAGGACTCAATCAATGAATACCACGGAGATCAGGCACAGGCACCTTCGGCGATCTGATTGGTTGAAGTTAACACGCACCAGTGGTGATAGACAGATGGGTCATCCAATCACCTGCCAAGTAGCTTGGAAAAAGTGCCCGCCTCCGTCAGGGTCTGGTTACTGCATTCCCAGATCGACTGGTTTAGTGAAACGTATGTGGAGCTATACCGTCCATCTGGCAGCGTCAGGTTAGCCTCGATGCATTCCATGCGGAATTTCCTGCAGCTGCAGCGTTGGCTGAGGCACCCCTTCAAACAACCACATGAGGTGATCTCCCTGCATGCTTTCGGCATAGGTGGCAGAGAGAGTAGCCGTGGCACTAACTGACCATCAAGGTGCATCCATCCCATTTCGGTCACTGGAGGAAGATCGGGATATGGCAACATTGGCAAGTGAGCTTGGTTCCAGACAATTGCTTGATAGTGTGCACGCATGATGTGAAACTTTGCTGCATCTGAGGTTGGTGGCAGAGTCTCTTGTGCACGACCTCTACAAAACAACTTGACTCTTAGTAGAAGAAGCACATCTGTATCGCGCGCTAACACGACTATTGTTTTCATATGAGCACCCCATACCCCATACCCCAAACCTTAACCCAAACCTTAACGTTAACCCTAACACTTACCATAACCCAGTCTGACCACTCAATGTCCCTAACCCAAAACCCCAACCCTAACCTTAATGTTAACGCTAATGGTCGGACTAATGGGAGGTCGGACCAATGGGCAGGCCCCACTGGATAACATTAGATAGCTAAATAAGCTTCATGCAGCAATATCCTAAAATATAATTCAAACAACACAAAATGTATCACATTATATTCCTATCTTTGCTGATGTTGACTTACCTGTTAACATTTTGTGTATTGTCTTTTGGGTAATGTTACAGTCTGTTCCTTCAGCAATGTTTTTGGTCACCAGCCGACCATTTCAGAGATACATTTAAAAGAAGAGTGTTAACATATCGTTATATATTAATTTAGCTATCGTTAGCCAGTAAGGTTAGCTAGGTGCTTTTTGTTCCCTTTGCTTCAGCAAAACAGCCTTTCTGTAAGGTTCTGTCGTTCTGAGAGTAGAGCCTTTGTTTGTGGGAGGGGGCGGGGCAAATGTTCCATCACAGCATTGGACATATCTCAAAGACAAACTGCAAAGTAATCAAATTATTCTTAAACATCTAGGACCAACTTGCTTTTGGATCTTATTTGGTTGACGAATTATTCATCACTAAAGCTGACAATTTTCGCAATGTATATGGTTTCAAACAGTTTCTTCACATTTTAGCTTAAAACAGGATATGGTATTGGATTCCTCATATATGAAAACCTACAAAAGCACATTTCATTCAAGTTTCTACCATGTTTAGTCAAAAAGATGTAGTTAAATACATTTCATGCCGATGGGGGCGGCCATCTTGGTTTTGAGGCATTTCCGTCCATTTTTGAGCTGGGCATACAGCAAATTTGAACTCAGCACCCTTCAATACCCCTAAAAAGCATGTATGCCATAAATTAACATGATTTGCCTTCGGGGTTCAGATTTTCTGAAAATTGACCCAGTCTATGATACTATGACCCACCTCTCAACCTGTCATCTTAGACAAACTATGTTTTCAGTCTGAAACGGACTCATTATGCACGTACAGGTTCAGTTCGACTTTAAGGGGAAGATAGAGCCCTTTAAGTTAACCCTAAACCCTGTAGCATGTCCAGCTTGGCAAAAATCTTGTCAATATGCAGAGTTGTTCAAAGAGCAACAGAAATAAGGATGTGATAGATACACTTATTAGTGTATTTATTGTGACAAGCAACTTTTTTCCGTCTGAGTTTTAATGAGGAAATGGGCAAGCTGCATAACAGGACCTTGCACCCATAATAATTTTACAGCGGGGCATTCGAAAATAAGGTGGCTAGAGAGTAGAGACTGACCCTAACGCACGCACGTGGTAAAAAGAAAAAGAAAAAAAGTTGTCGGTGTGTAACGTCAGCACGCAGAACGTGTGGGGCGTGAAGGGAGGGGGAATTCCTACCCGTCATGCCCCGCGGGTAAAGATGGCGACAGCTGAGGAGGGATAGAGCGCAGCAACTTCTGTGACGTTAACGTTACCCACAGAGCCAAGAGCCAGGCACTGACACACAGCCAGGCAGACACACAGACAGACAGACAGACAGACAGACAGACAGACAGACAGGCCGAAAGACAGACGGACAGGTAGCTTCTCACCACCACAAGGTGCTGAGACACAGACAGAGAGAAGAGCGGAGCCTCGCTCAGCGCTCAGCCGGGTCCGCAGCGCTCCTCCCCGGCCTGGCCTCGGCTCTCCGCCCTGGCTGCCTGGCCCGGAGCGGAGCTCACACAGCGGGTAAACTTTCCTCTCCGCTCCGCTCCTCTCTCATCTGTTCTGGAGACATTACCCCGCCCGGGCCGACCCGAGACACGGACCACACAGGTGAGACAGAGCCCTAAACCGGTTTAACTGCAGTTAGATGTGTGCGCGCGTGTGGATTGCGTGTTTATGTGTAATAATACTGTGTGACGTTATGTGGACACTAGTCTGCCTGACCGGGCCGCGGCCACGGCGCGCGTGCCCGTAGGGTCGTTACATTATTAACGTTACACAACAAGCTGATCGATCACATCTGCTTCAGAGAGTAGAACGCCTGCCAGACAACCAGTGTTGGGGGTAACTCATTACAAAAGTAACATATTAACTCATTACAAAAGTAACATATTACATGTAATATATTACTTTTAGCAGTAACTTATTACCAATATGATTTCAGTAATATTATACCAGTTACTCTGTCAACTAACACAAGTTACAAATTGAGTTACATTTAAAAAAATCAAAGCATATGTTTAAATAAACATACAATCATTACCTAATCAAATTGTGTGTTTTTATGCAAATAACCACTATAGATGACAATAACAAAGGAAAAGGATAACATTTATCATTTTGGACGGTTTACATTAACTTCAAGACAGTTTAAATTCCTTTTCGGGATGTTCCGGGGTGGCGACGTCATTCTGCTACTGCTGTTATTTTGGTGAACGTAATGCAAAAGTAGTGTAATAATTAATGAGTTACTCTACACAGACAGTAATATTGTAAAGTAACTTATTACTTTCAAATGAAAGTCATTAGTAATATGTTGTATATTACATTTTGAAAGTAACTTGCCCAACACTGCAGACAACTGAGGGTTAACAAGTATGCATTACATTACTGAAGTGTGCTTATGTACACACGTACACACGTACACACACGCGCACACACACACACGCATACACACACACACACACACACACACACACACACACACACACACACACACACACACACACACACACACACACACACTCACACACTCTCTCACTCAGTACGTTTACATGCACTTAAAAAAATCTAATTATTGCGTTAGTCTGCCTAAAACCAGACTTTTGAAATGCATGTAAACATGTTAGCTCGACTGAAATTGAAGTTATAAAAGTCCGACTAACGCACCCAGATAATGCGATTGGGAGTCGATTTACTCCTGCATGTATACACGCCAGTCGGATTGGAACTGGACGAGGTCATCAGCGTGAACGCTAACGTTCTTTGACCCGGAAGTCGAACTGTTATGTTACCGGCCAGGGAGCGATTAGCTAAAGCTAAATGTGAAGTTTGTTGATGTAGTAGCTAAATCTGTGTCTCGATTTTTTTTTCTTTTAATCGAATATCTTAGTTTCAACTGTATTGAGCTAACAAGGGGCAGCTTTGTGTTACGTGACCATCCATGCATTTGAACGGTTTATCAGTGCTCACTCTCTTTGATATAAAAAACATTTGACATTTGGAGATTGCACTAAGTCAGTGTTTCTCAAACTTTTTCAGACCAAGGACCACTTAACCAATAAAAAAAAAACTTGGGGACCACCTAACTCCCAAAACATCCCCAAAAACAATAGGCCTACTACTTCAACTGTAAATTACAAATTACAGGCTAATTAAATGACAAATACGAGGGATCAGCCGAGCAGCATTTTGGTAAATAAACCGCGTCACTGGGTGGCAACGGCAATGGAACCCTATGGAGCCCAAGTGGCGCAAGGCGTGAGTGTCTGACTCTAGCCGGCTAAGTCTGTTTACATTTTAAAAACTGCGACAGTTCACACAACTTTAACACGACATGTATTTATACATCAAACTCTTGAGCTACTTCTGCTCTCACTCAGAATGTCAAAATATAAGCGATGTGATGTCTAGTTTTTGAGATATTGGCTGAGTTTCCCAACAAAGAAGCTTCTTAAGAGTTAAAGTCCCTGGAAACCAGAAATATTTCTTTATTATTTAGCATTTTGAGATCATCACATCACAGGACCCTATGTTAATAAGCCACCAGCCAAATTTGGACGATGATGAACGTCGCAAAGTATATAAATTTAGGTTTGACAGTCATGGCAAAAGTCATGAGAATCAACTTGTTTTTAGAGTGTATTTTCTCCCGCGGACTGTGTGGGCGTGTCCCGTCTGCAGCAGGGAAATTTCCCTCTCTCTCGGAGGAGACCTCTCTCTCGGAGAGAGAGGGAGAGAAGGAGAGAGAGAGAAGGAAAGATAGATGGGGTGTGTGTGTGTGTGTGTGTGTGTGTGTTCGCGCATTGCTCCGCGCATAGCGTACTGAGAGGCTTCCCACAATTATGAAAACAAGATAACCGATATACAAAATATATACAATTTATTTGAGTCCATTTACCTTTTTTTAACATTTATTTCTCCTTTTCAGTTCAAATATATTCAAAGTTCAAAGAAAGTTTTTTCAAGTTCAGTAAATGCACAATGTTGCCAAAGTCAAATAGGCTATCTCTTGCCATCTTAAAGTTGCATTCAGTGATGTTTTTGTGTTCAAATAAGTGTTAAATGGCTCTATATTCTGACAGCAATCACTGAAATAGTGTTTGGTCAGTAACTTGAAACTCCCAACCCCCCGCTGTAGTCTACTCTGTCTCTCTCCTGTAGCCCTGCATGCAGAGTGGACCTATCTCCGCAACCATAGATCGAGACTCGGGGGTGGTGGCGTTGGATTCGGGGTGAAAAAATACATATAGTCCTAAGCATCGCGATCTGACCTTCTGTTTCCCAGAAAACATAACATTTCTCTGATTGGATAGTGGACTTGCAGACCACTAGGGGCGCCCGCGGACCACTGTTTGAGAAACACTGCACTAAGTGGATTATGTCTGTAGCATGACAAGGTTGGGACCCTAAGTCTTTAGTTTCATATGATATAAGTATCTTCACTATAGCTTTAAAAATGAGCCCACTTGAAAACAGTAATCTCGGCCGCGGACGAGGAGTAGAAAATCAGGGACATTTTCGGGGACACGTCACCAAAAACGTATTAAAAATTATCCCCATTATCTGCCGCCTAGACAACAGCTAGTCTTCCTGGGTCCAAATATAGTGGTGATAATAATGTAACGCCAGTGACACACAAGCAAACCTCCTGTAGTTCTACCGTTCGCCTACAGCCAAGCTACTATGCTAACGTTAGCTCTGACACAAGCCAAAGCTAAAATAAAAACACACTCAACTTACCACACTGAAACAGGGTCAACCCGCAAAGCCGATGGGGTCCGCTCAACTCTTCCTCTTCCTCTAAATACAAATCTGTTTCAAACGGTCTCTCTTTGGCCCAGTGCAGCTAAAGGTTAGCCAGGCTAGCTAAAAGCTACAGCCCACAATAGATCCATGGCTGCAGCCATGTTTGCTTGAGTGACAGATCAGGCGGCCAATCAGAGCGGCGCCTCACTCATCGGCCAATCAGAGCAGGGCCTTTTCAGCCAAAACTGAGTATACTGAGCTGCAGAGGATAAATACAAGGGGAAAAAATCGAGGTGTCTCCAAATCCCAAACATAATTCATGACCTTATTTTATATCCAGTCACTTATCATCTCTCGCCTGGACTACTGCAACGTGCTCCTGGCCGGCCTACCTGCCACCGACATCCGACCGCTTCAGCTAATTCAGAACGCTGCAGCCCCTCTAGTATTCAACCAACCCAAATTCTCTCATGTCACTCCCCTCTTCCGGGACCTCCACTGGCTTCCCATCTCAGCTCGCATCAAATTCAAGACACTGGTACTGGCCTACAGGGCAGTACACCAGACAGCTCCCCTGTACCTGCAATCTATGGTCAGGTTCCAAACCTCTCAGCGCTCCCTTCGCTCCTCCACCAGTGCAGGTCGCCTCGCCCCTCCTTCGCTACGGGGGCTCAAAAGTCGCTCATCCCGATCTGAGGCAGCTGCTTCTCACATCATATGGGTTATTAAAAAAATCATATACAATACAATTGTACTCTAAGGATTTTGTTTATCATTTGAAAACATTAGTTCTGCATGTGTACTTCCTCCTTGGTGATTGTGTGAACTTGCTTGATTAACCAATACTGTGTGGAGGGCCACATATAGTATATTTGGAGAGACAAGCAGAGGGCCGCTTAAAGTCGGTCCATGGGCTGCAATTGGCCCCCGGGCCGGACTTTGGACATGACTGTCCTACATGATCTAATTAACATAACGAAGCCTTAGCCTATTTCATTTTCATTTACATCTTCATAGGGTAATGTGACGGTTGAATGACTTCACACCTGTGTTGTGTTGTCGTCATTCCATTCAGCCAGGGTTAGCTCTAGCCAGGCTAGCCATTGTTAGCAATAACAGTTGATGACAATGCATTTCACGGTATTTTGCACATGGAAACACTGCAGCAACATGTCCACACAGATAATGCTAGAAGTTAGACAGTGCTGTGTAGGCTAGCCGCGGTAGGTGTTACACGGTGGTGAGGCATACACCGATTACATAACATGCCCAGTGCCCACCGGTAACACCGTCGTTCAACTCCGCCGGCTCGTGACAGTTTCACCATGCGCTCAGCTGCGCTGGTGTATAATACAAGTGCTCCCTCCTATCCTGGCTGTCTGAGTTCATCATATCTCTCTGGTTAGACAGACCAGCAAGTAACGTTAGTTGTACATGTTGTGAACACAATCCCCCCTCATACACATGTAGGTAAGACCCTTATCTAAGCCTGTGTGTATTCTCTTGCCACTGCCATCTCTGGAAATGTGGTTTTAACAGAGCTAAATCTCCGCTAGCATTGATGCTAATACCATAGGTTAGCTAACATTGATGGTAAATAGTTAGCATTGATGACTTAGCTGTGATAAAAGCACATGCTACTCAGCTATCGTCATTGTCTGGTTTACTGCTGCTTTCTGGTCATGTTAATCCCATGGCCAGAAAAAAATCCCCAGATTTGTCGCTAACGACGTTAGTTTCTTTTCTCCAGGAGGAGATCTGTCCCCTCTCCAGTGCATGACGTTATGTGAGGCTGACAGTGTTGAGAGCAGCAGCAGGGAGGGGAGGGGCTGACTGACTGGGGGAGAAAGGACTGTATGCAGAGTAGCCTAATTTATAGACCGACAAATGTAACCGCTCAAACTATTCTCTGTGGTTAACCTGACATCCCTACTGTACCACGCTTGTATTGGTGACTATCTTGACGGGTGTGTCGGACTGAGAGCAGTTAAATTAAAAATCCCGACCGTGAGGACTGCTGAGGAGCTCTGGAGCTTTTCTTTGTTTTGTTTTTACGGTGTCACCGGTAACACCAGTGTTGTTGTCACGTGTTTATTACCCGGTGGGAAAACGTCCACACCGTGGCATCCCTAGTGCTGTGTACTGTCTAACTTATAGCGCAGGGCTTAAAGTTCTCCGTAGCTACGACGGATTTCCGTCTATTGGAGCCAGATGTGAACAATACCAAAATTAAAGCCCCTTTGTATATTTTCCAATGTGTATTGTATTGAGTTTGAATGAAAGCTTTTATTTTGAAAAATTCTGACCGGACGTATAAATGATTCTCCTGGGCTGTGTTCAAGCCACAATAAGTCTGAAAATGTTTTGCTACGGTTTCCAGTTTGAACGTCATGTTTCCTTGCCTGTTTCAATGCACCACTATGTTCGCTGATAAATGTTTTGCTACGTTGTGCTATGTTTTCGGCCCGCTGAACGCGACCCTGCAAAGCCACTCCTAATATGTAACGCTAAACAAAACACTGTTGCAGATCTGCCTCTCAGACAGCGTTAGTTCCCAACGTTAAATTATCCCTAATGACAGCATTGAACTGAAGAAGTTTGTTATTGTGAGAATTAGGGGTGGGACAAAATATCGATACCCACGTTATCGCGATATTTCCACCCGCGATACGTTATCGATACACTGGCGCCAAGTATCGATATGTTTATTAATTTTTTTTTTTTTTTTTTTTTTTTTTTAATAAACAGGCTAAAATATTATGCTGTGTGTGGTAGTTGAAACATAGTTTCAAGTTGACTTTATTTATGTTTGTAGTTGAAACAAAAACATAACTACTGTAGGCTACATGAATGGAAATGTTTGATCATTAATATCTACTTTTAGAAATTATATAGGTAGGTAGGTAGGTTATATAGGTTTTCTTGTTTTAATAGTAATAATAAAAAGACTTAATGTGTAACTTTTCCTCCGTGGTATCGAAAATGGTATGAGTGAGTGAGTGAACTCAGAGAGTTCATGTCAATTCTGCTAATAAATGCATAATACATGATTTTTTGCCTTCAGAGGTATTTTTTTCACTTGTTACACAGGTATCGTGATGTATCGTCTTCCAATATATCGCAGTATCGCAGTATCGCAGTATCGTGATATATCGTTATCGAGGGCCAAGTATCGTGACGATATCGTATCGTGAGCTACTCAGCGATTCCCACCCCTAGTGAGAATTGGAGTTAATTTATTACTGCAAAGGTGGAGGAACTTTGAAAACATGTGCGATGCGGAGTTGTCTTTTATTGGACAGGTAAAACTTGCTAACACACGCTCAAACATTTGCTGCAGTAACGTTAACGTTATTATTTTCGGTGTATTTCCCCCCCTGACAGCGCGGGGGGTTGACGCTTTTTCCACGACCACATGTCACTAATTGTCATTTCCACCATAAAGATGCATGTCAGCAGAATAACGTTATTTGATGGAGAGAAAAAGTCTAGTGGAGTTTCACTAGCGTCAACGTTACTGAATGAGCTATAGGCACCTATCTGTAACACAACGTGATAACATTAACAAACAACTGTTGCTAGCGCAGTAACTAGTTGGTTACTAACTTTCTGGTTAGTGTTATATGTGTCAGCTGCTGCTGGTCTCTGAGTTAGTTGATAACAAGATGTTGTTGATTTCATCTGTTACATGACTCCATGATAGTTATGTAATTCTGAGGGATGTTTTAGATGTAACCGTGTGCAGTGGGATGTTTCCTCTTCACTTGATGCTGAACTGTAACACTAGCGTTAGGTGGTTAGCCTAGGCATGCTAGGTGTTGTCTGACAGTATTAATTGGTGTGTTTTCATAACAGTAGGCTACCAGACCATCAGCTCAGTGGGACAGGAGGGGTGAGAGTTTGGGTGGAGCTGGGCTGTGTGACTGGTGGAAGAGAACCTCCTTAGTTGGGACATATGTTTGACAATGTTGTTGTAGTTCCTGTGGCTGTTAGTTATTATTGTTATACTGATCCCTTAACCTACTTGTTTGACTCGATAAAAAACATCTATATATTGTGATTTATTATAGCCAGTAATTTTCATATGTCTCTGTTGGCATACCTACGTGGAATCTTATAACATAGCCTACTGATTCAGCCCAGAACACAATTCATGCCTCATTAGGCCTACTGGATGTTTGGGAACTTGAGAGTGAAATGAGTGCGATGTACACACTGCCGTTTTTTTACATGAAAACCCATGGGAAGCGACGGCACAGCGGGAAAAAAGCGGACACTCTAAAAAGCCTGAGATAGCTAAAACAGGCCGGGAAAAATTTCCAGTCAAAATATTTTTTTGTGCTTTAACCCCTGATAGCGTTATCTGTGTGGACAAGTTGCTACAGATGACACAAGCCAGATGACAAAGCATGACAGTTAGGGATGCACCGATCAAGATTCAAGATTCAAGATTTTTTATTGTCACTCCATGGTACAAGTATCACGTGTGAAATTCTTGTGCTGTGGACTCCGTTTACAACATAGTGCAAATAGTACAAATATAACAGGGCATATGGGTGCAAAAACAACAAGAGACACAACAAGCATAAGGCAGTATAGTGATAGGACAAGTCAGAGACAGTGGCATATTCACTGCACATAGGTGCACGTGTCGGGTGCATACTTTAGACGTGCTTAAACATTTTAAATTCTGCGTATTTGACATACAGGTGCAAATAACATATTCCTTATTAAACATACAATTAAACTCGGCATTTTAAATTCGGCGTGTTTGACATACAGGTGCAAATAGCATATTCCTTATTAAACATACAATTAAACGTTAGACATACATAATGGTAGCAGCTACAGTACGGTACAGTGCGGCTACTACACTATTTGTGTATGTTAAGGAGTCTCGTGGCCTGCGGGAAGAAACTGTTCCTCAAGCGATTTGTGCGTGCTTTCGGAACCCTGTATCTTCTCCCTGAGGGTAGCAGGGAGAACAGACTGTTGTGGGGATGGTTTGTGTCTTTGATGATCTTCAGGGACCTCCTGAGGCACCGCTGTTTATACAGTTCATGCAGATCTGGCAACTCACATTCTGTTACGTGCTGGGCCACGCGTCTCACTCTCCGTAGCGCCCTGCGGTCCATGGTGGTACAGTTCCCGTACCAGGTGGTGAAGCCGCCAGTCAGCAGGCTTTCAATGGTGCCTCTGTAGAAGTCCCTGAGGATTTCTTTCCTTAGCCCAAATTTCTTCAGGCGCTTGAGTCCGTGTATTCGCTGTTGAGCCTTTTTGACGACAGTGGCGGTGTGGCCGGCCCAAGTCAGGTCCTGGTGGATATTGACTCCCAGGTACTTGAAGCTGTCCACCCTTTCCACCACTGTGCCGTTGATGGTGATTGGGGGGTGTGCGATCGATCGGCACGTGACTGGAACTGGCTGATTTTCAGCTGATCGGCCTCGACCGTTGACCGGCGCCGGTCAGTCCACATAGCCGATTCTGTGCGCCGGTCGGCTTTCCCCTTTTTTTGTTTGGTTAATTACCTGCAGCTGCACGATGCACGCCGCGGAGGGGCAGGGTACGTTGGAGTCCACTCCAGTCTGAGCGGCTCGCTTCACCTCACCGGCCCCTCTTCCCCGACCAGCTGCAGTCCACATCACCGCTGCCGCTGCTGCAGATCAGCTGCTGCTGCTATCCGTCAGTCACATTGTCACGTGGATACAGGAGAGGACTATTTGTTTCGTATTGCGAATAGAACGGCGAACATAATAATAAAACGCATCAGTGTGCAACGTTTTCTGTGCGAGATGATTTTCTTTCCGGATGGCGGATAAAAAAAAACAGACTCTGTGTGTAAACTACGATATTCAAACTGAGTCAACTCAAACTCATTAACTCATCTACTCAATAAGAGCCAAATCCACAACTGTAGAGTGGGCATGGCTTCAAAGGTCTGGGCTCCAGACCTATAGGCTATAAACTCCTTGTCCATGGATAACATTTTGATGTTTATTTTATTTTATTAGTTTATTTGGCAGGGACATATACAAAAAAAACATTAAACCCCATAGGGGAAGAGATGCTTTGTAACAGATTTAGCCATAGGCTACTTTCCATCTGGAGCCCCTGTTCTGTTGCACCTTTTTTCTTTTGGAAAAGTAAATGCATGATAGCTGTGGGATATACTGGAAATAATAATTGTTTTATATTCATTGTATTTACACAAAAAAGAATAGCTCTGTCCAGTAACCTGGAACACTTTTATTTTGAGATGTTTTTCAGTGAGATCGTCCTATATGCAAATGATAAGAAATGTGACATGAATCTTAATTTTCTATTCAAGCAAAGTAAAAAAAAAAAAAAAAAACTTAAAAAAATAACCTGTCAATTATTGTTCTTAGAAAGAAAATCGGAATTGGCCAAAATCGGTATCGGCAAGTCAGACTATTCAAAAATCGGAAATCGGAAAAGCGGCCAAGAAAATGGCAATCGGTGCATCTCTAATGACAGTTACACACTCTAAAGGCTTTTCCTTTTAGTAGGACAGGTGATAATAACGTAACGTTAATCAAGTCCATTTAATCTAACGTTACTTACTTATTAACGCTAATAATCACAAACGTGCACAGGACTGTTTTGTCAATCAAATGTACTTCAAACCTTGGCGTACTTTAGCCTACCTACCTCGTTGTGTCCATAAAAATGAGGGCTATAGTATCCAGTCGACATTAACGTTAGTGGCGCGGCGCGGTCGCACAAAGCAAAACATAGGTCCATGTGTCTGACTGTGATGACGTGACGTTACACAAACAGAAAGGAGGGGGCTCTGCTCCGCTCTGCTGCTGTCAATCCAGGGATTTAAAGTGACAGTGAAAAAGGGCAAAAATTGATGGTCAAAAAGTAGTCGGCTTGAAATTGTTTAAATGGGCTATATTATGCATTTCTTAATTTTGTATCATATATAATGCTGTTACAATCTTGGATGGTCATATTAAATGTGGGCTAAGCTTTAATTAAATAGGTGAAAGTGTTTAAATGTTACCCCCATGAACACCCCCTCCCCCCCATGAAATCTCGTGTACGAGATGGTACGGGATTTGTGCCCTGGAGAGCCACTGGTCTAGGTGACGTCGGGTAGGACTTGTTGCCTTGCCAACCTGGCTGTCAGACTGGCACACACCAGTAGTCTCATGGAATAGAGAGGCAAAGTGACCGCCTACTTCCTGCTTCAGCACTGTAGCAGAGATTTTCAACCGCCATTTATTTTCCCAGACATTTCGTTTTCGTACAATGCTTATAAAAATAGTTTTACTGGTTCAAACCAAATGGTACAGATATATTTTGAAACAGGAGAGATCGCATAACATTTCAATGAGACCAAAACGTACAAGAAATGCGGGTTTAAAGAAAATATTTTTTCTATGTTTTTTATTTTGGTCCGAGTGAAATGTTCTATGGTCTCTCCCGATTATAGAGTTAGCTGAACCGTTTGGTTCGACGAAGTAAAACTATTTTATAAGCATTTTACGGAATGTCTAGGGGAAAATAAATGGCTGAAATGAAAATCTCTGGTACAGTGCTGAAGCAGGAAGTGACGTTCCACTTTGCCTCTCTATTCGGATTCAGCAAGGAGACGACTTGGAAGTGAGCAAGGATGTAGGACTGAAGTGGTAAGTTCTGAAAATGTGTCTCACTCCAGCATCGGTTGTACTGCGAACCAACCTGCTGTGCTAGGAAGCGCTAAGTAACGTTAGCGCTTGCTATATATAGCCTAGCAGAGCTGCCTTTCATCTAACATAATGAACATAATAGCTGGAATGACGAAGGGACACATGTTCAGAACTTGTAACGTTAGTCCAACTTGCTGACTTCTCCAAGTCCTCATTTTTGTTTGGTCCGTGTAGCCTTTGCTAGGAGAGGCCCCCTTATAGTCACAAGCATTTGGGAAGTTAGCTAACTAGCACCTCTCCCACCCCCACGCCTAAACATAACGTCGGCTTAGCGGGTGGACCCTGGGGCGTAACGTTACGGCGGCCACGGTAAGGGATGCCCTGCTCGGCCAGCCGCCGAAGGAAATGTCCCGGCGCAGCCCGGGCCGAGCGGAGCTGTTGCCTTAAAGGGATGTTGATATATCAATTGATAGCTTGCTTGTTACGTCCAAGTCACGTTTTTCATCGATGGTCTAATTCGTTTGACAATCCGTTGCTCGTTGATATAATTGCTTTACAACTACCAAATTTAGTAGCCAAAGGGTGAACTGAAGGGGGCCGTGAAAGCCAGTACAAGATAAACAATGAGTTTTTTGAACTATGAATGATGGAATAAGCTACTCTAGTGGAGGCCAACAATAAAATAATAATACATATAATACAAAAATATGGGCCCTTTAAGGAACGGCTAATTAGCCTGCTGCCGGCGCTTATGGAAAACCCTGAACTAAACATTGAGAGGGGGGCTACAAATAGCGTTACACCATAGAATGTGGCTTAGTATGACACTAAAACATACTGGAATTACTTTACCATTCGACATTTTTCACCATTTTGTGACCTTTTATAGACCAAACGACTAATCAATTAATCGAGAAAATAATCGACAGATTCATCGATAATGAAAATTTCATTCAACTAATGAAAAATCATTAGTTGCGCTTGATTCATTGTTCTGCATCTAAGACCACTACAACTGTCCACTCCCTGAAAATGCCAACTAAAGACTGAGTGTGTGTGTGTGTGTGTGTGTGTGTGTGTGTGTGTGTGCATGCAGGCTGATGGGATTAGGCGTCACAGGGGTTTATGTGCGGGCAGGGGGATTATGGGTAGGCAGAGAGGGTCATGGGGTCAGGGGAGGGGGCGGAGTCCCGTGGCAGTTCTCTCTGATTGTCTGAACTGAGCTGTCACTCAGAGCAGCAGTAATGGTGTGTGTAGAACAGGTCACAGTGATGACATCATAATAACCTGGGGCCATATTACAGAAACTTGCTAAATTCCTTTCTTAACTGTTTGGTAACCACGGTAATTAGAGTTAGGGCATGATTTAGCAAAATAGCCATTACAGATTAACAGTTCCTAAGTCAATGTTCTTATCCTAATTTAAGATAGGAAAAGCGTATTACAGAAGCATCATAACTCCCCCCCCTCCCCCCAAAAAATAATATTAAAATACTGTCCTAACTTTAGGATAAATGTTAGGCTGTCCTAACTGTTCAACTCTCACCAACTGCCGTAATTAGTTTTGCAAGCCTATGTAGCCCACAGTACTTTGATTCTGACTTTCTGACTTTTTTTAGAGCTTAACTAAAAATTGTTTGGACATGCTGTTTCAACAAATTATCCGAACTGAACGGCAAATATAGCCTATCTGACCAGACAAATAAACCTCAAGAAGTTTAAGTTTGTTAGCTAACAACAAAGTCAGCCTTTGGTAAGCTACATGTAGGTAGCACAGGGTAACAACATCAAGTAGCTAGCAAAGTTAGCAATGCAGGCAATGACAATAATGTTCCATTTATCTTTATTCACTCAGTTATAGGCTATACTATACTATACTATACTATACTATATTTTAACTAATTTCTCTATTTGTTCCAGCTAGTTAAAGGGCATGGTGCAGGTTGGAGACCACATTGCATTAATATGTGGAAGGGGGAAGCAATGGGATTTGGGGGGAAAAAAACTTTTTTTCAATCACACAGCTGCGTATAGACTAGTTTTTGTAACCAGCAGGGGGCACTGGTCCATTTCATGGAACTACCTTTTGTGATGTCACAGGGATGCAAAATAGTCACCTTTAGGTGACAGTCACATTTTTCAGCCCAAAATATGAGGATTTCTGAGTGGTTTTATGTCTGCCCTGGTATCTGTCACCTTTTTTCACTCTCCATGACTTTGCATCCCTGTGTCGGCCCCAGCAGAACATTCTCCTCTTGTGATGTCACTCCTGTTGTTATGTCACACGCCCATTTATAAAATACCACCTTTTCCTCCATATTTATACCCTGGGGGCCTGTGTGGGGGGGGGGGGGGGATCTTTGTCTTTTTGGAGTGTTTTCACTGTAATCATGAGCCCAAAATGTCAATTCAGATTTCTTTTTTAACCTGCACCATGCTCTTTAACGGTCTCTCCTTGAAGCTACTGTATATGGCATGATAAAACACATCTTTGTCCTGTTATGTGTATGAGATGTCTCTAGTTATTATTCACAAATATAGCTCCACCAGCTGAGAAAAATAGTGTTGGTTGCGCAGGTGTAGGTTGTGCAGGCTCGCGGCCTCGCGAGTTCAGTAGGATAATGTCAAAGGATATGCAGGCAGGCTGTACGCACGTCTCCTCTCCTCTCTGTCCCCACATGCTCACAACAAGCAGTTTCCCTGCTCTTCTGACTGAGCTCATGAATGAGAGAGAGCTCTGTATCTGTCACCGCTTCTAACGGTAAACAAACGCGTTGCATAGTTGCATAGTGCACACCTTCAAACTTGTAACGTTACTACTCACACACTGTTGAAATTAGCAGTGCATAAATGGCACGCCGAGCGCCCAGAGCACACTCTGGCACAAACTGGACCGTTCGTAAATCGGGAGCGCTGTTGGAATATAGCGTTGGGTTATCCAGGGCACTACACTCTCGGAGTGAGCGCACTCGTCAGAACGCCAAGAGATGATGAACTGCTGGTTAAAAAACACAGGGGAAGAGAAAAGAACTGAGGAGAGGAGCTGAGAGCTGAGAGAGAGTGGTAAAGTTTAGTTAGTATTTATTTATTTTTTAAAGAGAGAGAGAGAGAGAAATGTTAGTTAAAAAAAAGGGCCCAGATGAAGCCTGAAAAGTTGTGTTTTAAGTTTTCGCCGAAAGATTGGCAGTGAAGCGGCCGTCCTGACCATAGGAGGGAGCTCGTTCCACCATTGAGGTGCCAGGGACGAGAAGAGTCGCGATCGGGATGAGCGACTTTTGAGCCCCCGTAGCGAAGGAGGGGCGAGGCGTCCTGCACTGGTGGAGGAGCGAAGGGAGCGGTGAGAGGTTTGGAACCTGACCATAGATTGCAGGTACAGAGGAGCTGTCTGGTGTACTGCCCTGTAGGCCAGTACCAGTGTCTTGAATTTGATGCGGGCCGAGATGGGAAGCCAGTGAAGGTCCCGGAAGAGGGGAGTGACGTGAGAGAATTTGGGTTGGTTGAATACCAGACGGGCTGCAGCATTCTGAATGAGCTGAATCGGTCAGATGTCGGCGGCAGGTAGGCCGGCCAGGAGCACGTTGCAGTAGTCCAGGCGGGAGATGATAAGTGACTGGACCAGGAGCTGAGTCGCTTCCCTCGTGAGAAAGGGATGGATTTTGCGGATGTTGTAGAGGGAGAACCTAGCTGTCGCAGCTATGTTGGCCAAGCAAGACAGCTGGTTGTCAAGGATGGAGGTTGTTAGGGACTGGAGATGTAAAATAGCAAAAGCTCTAATCTAGTGCAATGCATCTTTTCTCTTCGGAGATTAATGTTTTTTTGTACGTTGTCCCTGAAAAAAAAAGAAAAAGAAAAAAAAAAGATCACCCCAAGGTTCTTAGCTGTTTGGGAGGGAAGCACAGTGGTATTGTCAATGGAGATGGAGAGATCTGCGAGAGGGCAGTCTTTCCCTGGGAGGAAGAGTAGCTCTGTCTTACCAAGATTGAGCTTGAGGTGGTGGGCAGACATCCAGTCACTGACGTCTTTGAGGCATGCAGAGATGCGAGCCTCGATTTGGGTGTCGGAGGGGGGGGGGGGGAGGAAAGGAAAAGCTGGGTGTCAGGGTTGAGGAGGATGGAGAAGGTGGAAAACAGTTTACTGGGGTTGGACGCAGAGCACTGGATTTCAGAGATGAAGAAGGAGGTTTTTGAGGTGAAGTTGGAGTGGATAAGGTGGTAGGAAGAGAGATCTTTAGGGTGATGTGATTTTCTCCATTTCCTCTCAGCTGCCCGAAGCTCTGTTCGATGAGTTTGCAGAGATTCGGTCAGCCATGGAGCAGGGGGAGAGGATCGGGCAGGCTTAGTGGTGAGTGGGCAGAGAGAATCAAGAGCAGAGGAGAGAGAGGATAGAAGAGTGGTGGAAGCCTCGTCAGTGGACAGGCGAGAGAACTGCTCGGCTGAGGGAAGCAAGGAGAAGGACGGTAGAAGAGAGGGAGTTAGGTGAGAGTTTTTAGGTTGCGTCGGGTGGTGGTAGAGTGAGGGGGTGATGGGTGGGAGGTGGGGAGGGAGATGGGAAGAGAGAAGGTGATAAAGTGGTGGTCGGATACAGGAAGAGGAGTCGCAGTGAGGTTAGAGGTGGAGCAGGATCTGGTGAAGACCAGGTCAAGCACATTCCCTGCTTTGTGAGTTGGAGGAGATTGAGAGAGGTAGAGGTCAAAGGATGAGAAGAAGTTAAGGAAAGTCAGAGATTGTAAGGTTACTGGCTGGATGTTGAAATCGCCCAGAAGAATGAGTGGAGTACCATCCTCAGGAAAGACGGAGAGAAGGGTGTCCAGCTCGTCGAGAAAGTCACCAAGCAGACCAGGCGGGCGGTAGATTGCCACGATGTTGAGCTTGATGGGTAGGGAAACGGCAACTGCATGGGACTCAAAAGAGGATATAGAGAGATAAGAGAGATGAGTGACAGTGTAGGTTCATTTGGGAGAGATGAGGAGACCAGTGCCTCCCCCACGGCCAGAGGCTCTAGCAGTGTTTTCAGGAATCATCCAGGTCTCTGTGAGAGCTAGAACGTGGAGGGATTGAGAAAGAGCATGAGCTGACATGGTCTCAGTTTTCTTAACAGCCGACTGGCAGTTCCAGAGTCCTCCGGCAATAGTAAAAGGACTATTTGTGAGCTTAGGGTAGCAAAGATTACCTGGGTTACTACACCTGAAGATGCCGTGTCTATGGCGTCTATGGGCTGATCTTACAACAGGGATGGGGAAAAGACACATAGTTAGGTAGATAATAGGGGTGGGGGAAAAAATCGATTCACCTAAGTATCGCGATTTTTAATGTCACGATTTTTTGGATCGATCTTTTATTCCAGAATCGATAATCGTGCTGGGTGCTTGCAGTCAGGCCACTCACTGAACAGCAGGCCAGGCGCCGCCTACTGGTTTACTAGTGGTTTTATTACTTTATTAGTTAGTCTGAAGTAATAATTACACTTCAGGGTTAAAGTGGGTGCATCTCATTGTAAAATTGGACTTCAAACGGCCCAAATCTGGCTTCAAACGGCCCAAATTGGGCTTCAAACGGCCCAAATTTCACGCGCGTCGGCCCATATCGGCCTGGCCTGCTTGGTATCTAATGCCCGGCCTGAATTATGATCCCAGTCCGCCCCTGTTTTTAACTATATCGCCCAGCCCTACTCATGATATATAATATACAGTCTCTAGTGTATGATTCAACTTTTCCCATGTTCTAATCTAGTGTAAAAAAGCAAACAAACTGAAAAAAGAAAAGAAAAAAATAAACAAAAATCGCAATAAATCGTAATATCGAATCGTAATAATCGTAGAATCGCAATACTTAAGAATCGCAATATGAATCGAATCGGCACCCAAGAATCGTGATAGTATCGAATCGGGAGATAAGTGAATCGCCACAGCCCTAGTAACTACAGTGCTGTGCTGTGGACGGCCTACTTGCTGGCTGGCTCACTGCGTGAGAACCGGGCAGCTGACCGCCTCCGTGCGGACGGCTGTCCGCCTTGAGTGTCTGACTAGCCGCGGTAAAGAGCCACGGTAAATAACGATATTCCTGGAATGCAAGTTTAACAAGCCAGTTACATGTCCTTTGCATTCTACATTAAATTAATACATTACCGTTTGGTTTACTTTGTATGTTACGTACTTATTAGTCTCGCTGGCCATCCTCCTCTCCCTTCCGTCCGAGGAGTCTGGCGCCACGGAAACAGGCTGTCTTTTTGGAGTGTTTTCACTGTAATCATGAGCCCAAAATGTCAATTCAGATTTCTTTTTTAACCTGCACCATGCTCTTTAACGGTCTCTCCTTGAAGCTACTGTATATGGCATGATAAAACACATCTTTGTCCTGTTATGTGTATGAGATGTCTCTAGTTATTATTCACAAATATAGCTCCACCAGCTGAGAAAAATAGTGTTGGTTGCGCAGGTGTAGGTTGTGCAGGCTCGCGGCCTCGCGAGTTCAGTAGGATAATGTCAAAGGATATGCAGGCAGGCTGTACGCACGTCTCCTCTCCTCTCTGTCCCCACATGCTCACAACAAGCAGTTTCCCTGCTCTTCTGACTGAGCTCATGAATGAGAGAGAGCTCTGTATCTGTCACCGCTTCTAACGGTAAACAAACGCGTTGCATAGTTGCATAGTGCACACCTTCAAACTTGTAACGTTACTACTCACACACTGTTGAAATTAGCAGTGCATAAATGGCACGCCGAGCGCCCAGAGCACACTCTGGCACAAACTGGACCGTTCGTAAATCGGGAGCGCTGTTGGAATATAGCGTTGGGTTATCCAGGGCACTACACTCTCGGAGTGAGCGCACTCGTCAGAACGCCAAGAGATGATGAACTGCTGGTTAAAAAACACAGGGGAAGAGAAAAGAACTGAGGAGAGGAGCTGAGAGCTGAGAGAGAGTGGTAAAGTTTAGTTAGTATTTATTTATTTTTTAAAGAGAGAGAGAGAGAGAAATGTTAGTTAAAAAAAAGGGCCCAGATGAAGCCTGAAAAGTTGTGTTTTAAGTTTTCGCCGAAAGATTGGCAGTGAAGCGGCCGTCCTGACCATAGGAGGGAGCTCGTTCCACCATTGAGGTGCCAGGGACGAGAAGAGTCGCGATCGGGATGAGCGACTTTTGAGCCCCCGTAGCGAAGGAGGGGCGAGGCGTCCTGCACTGGTGGAGGAGCGAAGGGAGCGGTGAGAGGTTTGGAACCTGACCATAGATTGCAGGTACAGAGGAGCTGTCTGGTGTACTGCCCTGTAGGCCAGTACCAGTGTCTTGAATTTGATGCGGGCCGAGATGGGAAGCCAGTGAAGGTCCCGGAAGAGGGGAGTGACGTGAGAGAATTTGGGTTGGTTGAATACCAGACGGGCTGCAGCATTCTGAATGAGCTGAATCGGTCAGATGTCGGCGGCAGGTAGGCCGGCCAGGAGCACGTTGCAGTAGTCCAGGCGGGAGATGATAAGTGACTGGACCAGGAGCTGAGTCGCTTCCCTCGTGAGAAAGGGATGGATTTTGCGGATGTTGTAGAGGGAGAACCTAGCTGTCGCAGCTATGTTGGCCAAGCAAGACAGCTGGTTGTCAAGGATGGAGGTTGTTAGGGACTGGAGATGTAAAATAGCAAAAGCTCTAATCTAGTGCAATGCATCTTTTCTCTTCGGAGATTAATGTTTTTTTGTACGTTGTCCCTGAAAAAAAAAAAAAAGAAAAAAAAAAGATCACCCCAAGGTTCTTAGCTGTTTGGGAGGGAAGCACAGTGGTATTGTCAATGGAGATGGAGAGATCTGCGAGAGGGCAGTCTTTCCCTGGGAGGAAGAGTAGCTCTGTCTTACCAAGATTGAGCTTGAGGTGGTGGGCAGACATCCAGTCACTGACGTCTTTGAGGCATGCAGAGATGCGAGCCTCGATTTGGGTGTCGGAGGGGGGGGGGGGGAGGAAAGGAAAAGCTGGGTGTCAGGGTTGAGGAGGATGGAGAAGGTGGAAAACAGTTTACTGGGGTTGGACGCAGAGCACTGGATTTCAGAGATGAAGAAGGAGGTTTTTGAGGTGAAGTTGGAGTGGATAAGGTGGTAGGAAGAGAGATCTTTAGGGTGATGTGATTTTCTCCATTTCCTCTCAGCTGCCCGAAGCTCTGTTCGATGAGTTTGCAGAGATTCGGTCAGCCATGGAGCAGGGGGAGAGGATCGGGCAGGCTTAGTGGTGAGTGGGCAGAGAGAATCAAGAGCAGAGGAGAGAGAGGATAGAAGAGTGGTGGAAGCCTCGTCAGTGGACAGGCGAGAGAACTGCTCGGCTGAGGGAAGCAAGGAGAAGGACGGTAGAAGAGAGGGAGTTAGGTGAGAGTTTTTAGGTTGCGTCGGGTGGTGGTAGAGTGAGGGGGTGATGGGTGGGAGGTGGGGAGGGAGATGGGAAGAGAGAAGGTGATAAAGTGGTGGTCGGATACAGGAAGAGGAGTCGCAGTGAGGTTAGAGGTGGAGCAGGATCTGGTGAAGACCAGGTCAAGCACATTCCCTGCTTTGTGAGTTGGAGGAGATTGAGAGAGGTAGAGGTCAAAGGATGAGAAGAAGTTAAGGAAAGTCAGAGATTGTAAGGTTACTGGCTGGATGTTGAAATCGCCCAGAAGAATGAGTGGAGTACCATCCTCAGGAAAGACGGAGAGAAGGGTGTCCAGCTCGTCGAGAAAGTCACCAAGCAGACCAGGCGGGCGGTAGATTGCCACGATGTTGAGCTTGATGGGTAGGGAAACGGCAACTGCATGGGACTCAAAAGAGGATATAGAGAGATAAGAGAGATGAGTGACAGTGTAGGTTCATTTGGGAGAGATGAGGAGACCAGTGCCTCCCCCACGGCCAGAGGCTCTAGCAGTGTTTTCAGGAATCATCCAGGTCTCTGTGAGAGCTAGAACGTGGAGGGATTGAGAAAGAGCATGAGCTGAGATGGTCTCAGTTTTCTTAACAGCCGACTGGCAGTTCCAGAGTCCTCCGGCAATAGTAAAAGGACTATTTGTGAGCTTAGGGTAGCAAAGATTACCTGGGTTACTACACCTGAAGATGCCGTGTCTATGGCGTCTATGGGCTGATCTTACAACAGGGATGGGGAAAAGACACATAGTTAGGTAGATAATAGGGGTGGGGGAAAAAATCGATTCACCTAAGTATCGCGATTTTTAATGTCACGATTTTTTGGATCGATCTTTTATTCCAGAATCGATAATCGTGCTGGGTGCTTGCAGTCAGGCCACTCACTGAACAGCAGGCCAGGCGCCGCCTACTGGTTTACTAGTGGTTTTATTACTTTATTAGTTAGTCTGAAGTAATAATTACACTTCAGGGTTAAAGTGGGTGCATCTCATTGTAAAATTGGACTTCAAACGGCCCAAATCTGGCTTCAAACGGCCCAAATTGGGCTTCAAACGGCCCAAATTTCACACGCGTCGGCCCATATCGGCCTGGCCTGCTTGGTATCTAATGCCCGGCCTGAATTATGATCCCAGTCCGCCCCTGTTTTTAACTATATCGCCCAGCCCTACTCATGATATATAATATACAGTCTCTAGTGTATGATTCAACTTTTCCCATGTTCTAATCTACTGTAAAAAAGCAAACAAACTGAAAAAAGAAAAGAAAAAAATAAACAAAAATCGCAATAAATCGTAATATCGAATCGTAATAATCGTAGAATCGCAATACTTAAGAATCGCAATATAAATCGAATCGGCACCCAAGAATCGTGATAGTATCGAATCGGGAGATAAGTGAATCGCCACAGCCCTAGTAACTACAGTGCTGTGCTGTGGACGGCCTACTTGCTGGCTGGCTCACTGCGTGAGAACCGGGCAGCTGACCGCCTCCGTGCGGACGGCTGTCCGCCTTGAGTGTCTGACTAGCCGCGGTAAAGAGCCACGGTAAATAACGATATTCCTGGAATGCAAGTTTAACAAGCCAGTTACATGTCCTTTGCATTCTACATTAAATTAATACATTACCGTTTGGTTTACTTTGTATGTTACGTACTTATTAGTCTCGCTGGCCATCCTCCTCTCCCTTCCGTCCGAGGAGTCTGGCGCCACGGAAACAGGCAACAGGGATAAACCCTCCTCTACTCTACAGCTGCTCTCCCATTGGAGCGACTGTTTCAGTGGCAGCCGGATGTCCGCTCCCCGCTTATTACAAACTCTGTCATTGGCTCCGACCATGTCAATCAGAGCGGCTTCCGCTCCCTCTTCCCTGTGTGTCGCTGTAAATAGTGCCCTGCCGCCTCAGTGAAAACAACGCTAACTAGCTAGCAAGCTAACGGCAGAAACCTACACGCTAGCTCGTCGCTGAAAACGGCAAGTTGGATTGTTGAAAACTATTTTCCAAGGGCACTGCCGCTAAGCGCCGCCCATCGCAATCCCACTAAGGAGACCCTTTGGCGCCAGACTCCTCTCACGGTAGGGAGGGGAGGCTGGCCAGCGAGACTACATACTTATTGGCCAAGAATATTAACATTTATGGGCTAGAAAAGTCCAGTCCAGTCCACTGCCCAGGCACTAGGCAGTGGACTGGACTGCCTAGTGTGGTGTGTGTGCTGTGCCTTGTGTGTAGGTGTGTGTGTGTGTGTGTGTGTGTGTGTGTGTGTGTGTGCTGTGTGTGCTGTGTGTGCTGTGCCTTTGTGCGCGTCTGTGTGCGATTGACAGCGGGTATCGTCTCATGTTTTTCTGTGCGACCTGACCGGCTTCTCGTGTCTCAGGTTCTCTGAGCGGACTGAGCGTGCTCAGAGAGGAGCTGCACTGAGTGCGTGCAGGAACAAGATGAGTCTGCTGCACTGACGTACAAGGTGAGGCTCACACACACACACACACACACACACACACGCACACGCACACGCACACGCACACAGACACACACACAGACACACACACACACACACACACACACACACACACACACACACACACACACAGACACACACACACACACACACACACACACACACACACACACACAGGCTGCTTGGCCTTGGCTCTCTCCTCTCTGGAACAAAGGTCTCTTTCTCACTTTGTCCTCGTCTCTTGCCTGAGAAATAAGTAGAAGTGAGAGTGAGTCTCATACGAGTCATGCTGTACATTTATCTGATCAATTTGATGAACATCACTTTGCAAATATTTGTAGCGTTATTTAACCACCGTCTTCACAAGCTAGCATGACATGGCCGGTATCAGTCGATGGCTGAAGTCAGGGGTTTTCAAAGTGTGGCAGAGTGAGCCTCCCCTCAGAGAACATATAGACAGCTGCCCCCCCCCCTCCTCCTCCCCCTCCATTGATTATTGCCATTATTGTTGTATGGTCCACTCGGGCATAACGACTTCCACAAATGTTGTCAACATCTTTATCCTTCTTTTTTCCAAATATCTTCTTTTAAACATTTTAAACATCTTCATCTGAAGGACTTTTCATCTTTTTTTTCCACATCTTTATTATAACTAGTGGGATACCCGCCCCGTGCAGTGTGTCGAGTGTAAATGTTGCCTTCTCTGCATGTTCAACTCATTGACTATGTGTCTGCAGGCTGGCCAGTGCGGATAGACACTTCTCCAGGCCCATACATCTTGTAACATTTGTCGGAAATAGCTCGCTAACAGATGCAAAAACATGAGCATTAGAGCCCGACCGATATGGGATTTTTGAAACCGATACCGATACCGATTTTAGGGGAAAAAAAAATACCGATAACCGATATATCGGCCGATTTTTTTTTTTTTTTTTTTATCAAATGTTTATCCCCCATTAGTGCTAATCCCCCATTAGTGCTAATTTTTTATTTATTTATCCTGGTTGCTGCTCCACCCTCTGCCGATCTGGGGAGAGCCGAAAACTGGCTCCATGCTTCCACATGGGCAGTTAGCCAGCCGCTTCTTTTCACCTGACAGGGGAAGCTTCACCGGTAGGACATAGCACGTGGGAGGATCACGCTATTCCAACGAGTTCCCCTCCCTCCGAACAGGCGCCCTTAACGACCAGAGGATGCACCACATCAGCAACCCTCAAATATCAAACACTTGACAAAGATATGATTGAGTTGACATGAATTGAAATATGTGATGTAGGCAGGATATTTTACAGCTTATTAATAAACTCAATACAATGAAACAGTAAACTTAACTGGGAATTTAATAATTATAAATAACTAGAAATACAAAAACACAATAGAACAAATAGTTAAGAAAAAATATCAAATATACACAACATGCTGTCCATGCTGTCTATAACTTATATATATACAGTATATATATATAAAAAAAAAAAGAAATCGGCGCCAAATATGACCGATACCGATATATCGGTAATCGCCAATATCGCCAATATCGGCCGATTATATCGACGGGGCGATAATATCGGTCAGGCTCTAATGAGCATATATGTGTTTGATGTACATACAAAGAACTGCCGCGATTTGTGAAACACGCCTTTTAAAAAATCTTCGATTTCCTTCTCCCTGGTTTCTCCTCTGACAGCATTAGAAATTTCACCTCTGCCTGTCTAATATACAAAGTTCTACATGGACTGGCGCCGCCTCCTCTTGCTGACTTTATCAAATATCGTGCGACCGCCAACTCGACCCGTGTCACCCGGGCCATTACGAACAAGGTCTGTGAGGTCCCCTTTAGAAAAACTTCCTTTAGTCAGAAGACCCTATCCTTCATGGGAAGCACTCTCTGGAATAATCTACCTCCCTCGATTAGAGAATGCCCGAGTCTCGCCACCTTCAAAGGCCAGTTGAAAATATGGCTCAGATCAAACCAACAATGTGATCACAATTAACATACTTAACAGATCATTTGCCATGTTTTGCAGCATGCTCTGTGTGTTTTATTTATTTTATTTATTTTAGGTTTCACTAACCTTTTATACTATTAATTTTTTTTTGGTACTATAAACTGTGTGTTTTAATCATTTTTGGTTTTACTAACTTTCTGTACTTTTAATCTTTGTTGTATTATTAATTTTTCTTTCGCTTTCATGATTACATCAACCTGCCATGGGACTACAGGTGGAAACTAGCCCTTGGGCTACAACCTGGCATATTTACTGTACGGCTGTACTGTTCATTAATGTGTAAAGTCCCATTCTTTAAATAAATGAATCTGAATCTGAATCTGAATCTGAGCTCGTCTCAACAGAGGCAGCCAGACTGTGGGCGCTCCGCCCCCGGCTGATTCGTGCGGTGGAGGCTGCACAGAGATGGCCTCCCTCCGTTTTTGTGGGATTGAAAAGGTTTTAATGCCACCTAGGGGGTGGAGACCACAATCTGCTTTTGAAGAGAAGGGAGACGACGTGGATTTTCACACTCCGTCCAGACGCTGTTCCCGAAGGGACTCCATGACAAACTGTTACTAAATGTAATGCTATAATCTGGCAACCAGGCCTATAGCTATTTATTGATATATATTTAAATGTCCACTTTCTTATATATATATATTAGCCTACCCAGACCAGTTTGTTGTTGTATCTTTCTATTTTTCTATTTGCTACTTTTATAATATCTGGAATATGGATGTTTGCAAGATTATTGAGCACTGTCCTTTATAGTATTCAAGTGTATCTAATGCCTTCTTCCTCTGATTGAGTACCCATTTACTTGTAATCACCTCAAGGTGCTCAGCCAGGTTATGTCCTCTTCTCCTATTGGATGATTGGCTGATGGAGGCACCTCCGATGATGTGTATATATGGAGATATGTGTCGCCCATAACACTTGATGAAGGTCTGCTGTAATACAATAAAATATATTCTCCATGGAAGGCGAGACAAGATGTCATGGCAGACATGAGTGACAGGAGAGATCCTCCTCTGATCTGGAAGCCATTTTCTCTCTCAGTGAAGCTGAAAATGAACCGGACAGAGATTAGATATATTAACCCATTGATACCTGATGCAGCATTTGTGTGTGTATCCCTTTAAGACTGCGAACCTCAAATCTCTGGCAGTTGGCTCTTACGTCGTATGGTGACTTAAGCCTCTTCTAAACATGGAGCCTTTGTTTAGAAACAGCTCGAAATGGTCCGTATTCTCTCTGCCGATGGCGAGTAGAGTGGGCGGGAGCGTGTATCGATAAAAAGAAACGTGATATGGAAACAGCTTTAGCGAATCCTTAACCAAACTCGATTCAAAAACATGCAGTTTTAACGGAAGATGCATTCCGACGCATTCAGGCGATAACGTGGGCTGGCAATGTGCCAGAAAAAGTGAGCGCTTGCCTTTGTTACATCGCCCAAAAGCCGCCAGTCAAAATAGTGGTCGCACCGTCGCACTAACATTACACTGTGGATGATTTTACAAGTGGCATTCAAGTCATATCTGACTAGTTTTCAATTTATTTCTTCCCACAAAAGTTAGGCTATATGTCTTGATATAGGCTGATGCAACTCTTGCATTTTTACATAGCCTACAAGACAGACAGGTCGGGAGGAAAAGAAACCATTTAAGCCGTTTGCAGCACTTGAGGAAACCGTGAGTTTGCTCGTTTAATTCGTTGATATAAGCGATTGCCTGAACGATTAATTAATCGTCTACGTGAACCTTACCGGGTACTTAGCCTATGCAGCAGGCTAAAAGTAGTAGGCTATCATCTCCTTGTTGCATTTTTAAACTGGCAGATGGGGGAGAAAGAAAGATTCAACTTTTACTTTTTTAAATCACCTAATTTGGCTCTCTTACAAATAATCCAGCCACGTAACTAATGCTACGTCCATTCATGAAAATAATGATCACTGGGACATTAATGGTTTGTAAAGTGCCACCACCCGCCCACTCAGACATACATGATCCGGAACATGAGCTGCCGGTGTTAAACAACAGCCGTTTTTCCAATAATGCGGATCCTATACTAGGGGTTCAGATGGTCATGATCCACACTCACAGGAGTGCGCATGAGGCGGCTAATTGTTTCTAAACATGCAGGCCAACCGGCTAGCAGCTGGTTATAATCCGGATTTCACTGCATGTTTAGAAATAGTGTATATATATATAGTGTACTCACCACGTGATGAAATAATCCAACGTTACAGGAAACGGTAATCTCCTAAGTAAATCCATAGCCAGAACTAAGCCAGAACCAAAGTTACTTCCGCGTTTGCCTGAGGCACATGTGCTGTGTGCAGTGATCCGACTTCCTGGTATGCTTTACTTTGAAAATGACCGTATCCCGTAACGTTGGATTATTATTTGATGGCGTGGTGAGTACACGAGTCACAGCATGTACATGTGCGTGTGTCTGGTGCTGTTGTAATGTGTATTTTGGGTAACTGAACGGGGGTAGGCAGCTGTATCGTATACTCCCATTGTAGTGCTAAGTTCACTTGCAGTGAGGGGTGTACCACACTTTGTACTGCACGAACTGTACTGTACTACAGTTTCTGTACTGAAACTCTCAAAATGTTATAGTTATAACTTATAGTTATAGTTCTATAGTTGACATGCTAACGTTAGCCTCATTCAGATCAATGGGGTTGACATGCTAACGTTAGCCTTGTTCAGATCAATGGCGCTGCACTTCCTCTGCTGGAAACACACTTCTGCTGAGATCAATCTGTAGCCTGGGGCTCGCTCGCTGTCCACACACACACACACACACACACATTCAAAAGCGCACGTATACACACACACACACACACACTCTCTCTCTCTCTCTCTGCTGTGTATGCAGAGAGAGAGATGGGTGAGGGAGTGGGGTAGTGGAAAGAGAGAGTGCAGTTGTCATTCAGGCGTTGTGGAGAGCGGTTGGCAGGGCGAGCGGGCGGCGTGCGTTCTACCTCGTCTAACGCTTCTCTTCCTGACAGGACTGACCCCACACAGGAAGGAAGGAAGGAAAGACGCTGAGGGCGCAGGATGGCGAGCGCGGCCCCGGCCAGGAAGCCATACCGTAAGGCTCCGCCGCAGCACCGCGAGACACGCAACGCCCCGCCCCCTGCCGCGCTGCAGCCCGACGCCAGCCAGGTAAACAACACCCCCCCCAAACTGAATAGGGTATAGGACACGCCCACCCATTTTGAAGGTTTTTTTATTTCTGGTTTGACTTCCTGATGTGCGGCCCAAGGTCATGTGACATGTCAGCTTAAGGTCATGTGACATGTCAGCTTAAGGTCATGTGACATGTCAGCTTAAGGTCATGTGACATGTCAGCTTAAGGTCATGTGACATGTCAGCTTGCGTTCACGAATGAGCCCAGAGTTGTAGTGCCTAGGGCCATAGAGAGAGAGGGAGCTCCAGAAAACGGCTCTTGGTGGATTTGGAGAAAAACTGGCTCATAAATGAGAATCAAAAGAGCCGTTTTTGACATTGAGTGACACCCCATGTAATTGGACGGGAAATTCTGTTTCTGGGGCTGCAAGGCGTCACGTGACGTGTAATACCGAGCTTGGCCATCATGTTCAATTTGCTGCATGGCCCAGAGCTGGGTGCTTGCTCTCTCCCCCGACAGCCGCAGATCCCCCGCCCACCCGCCTCCTCGCTGCCCCCGGCCGCCGACGTCTCCAGTCTGTCCACCCTGGAGCTCTGCGTTCTGCCGCCTCCACGCATCATCAGCCAAAGCCGCCGCACCGTGCCTCCCCAAACCACCAGCACCCACGGTCTCATGGTGCCGCCAAGCCTGGAGCCTGGAGGAGAATGTCACAACCAACGCCTCCGGACCCAGACCACCCGCACCCGGACCCAGACCTCCACACAGACCCAGACCCAGACCCCTGCCCGGACCCGGACCCCCATCTGTACCCAAACCCCCCCTCGGACCCGGCCAGCCACACGGAACCAGAGCGCCACCCGGACCCAGACACCCACTCGGACCAAGACCCCCACTTGGACCCCTGGGGCTCCCCCTAAGGGCATCCTGAAACAGTCCAACTCGCTCGGCGTTCACCACGCCTATGACATCATCAAGAAGTCCAAGTGGGTGGAGCTGCTGGATGATGGGCGGCGGCCCCCCGCACGCTCTCTGGACCGAGGGGCGGAGCTAGGGTGCCCACACGCCCCGCCCTCCGCCAGAAGGTCGTCAGATACGCTTTCACCCGGCAGGAAGGCACAGGCTCTGGAGGAGAAGGTCCACTTCTCCAGCTTCCTGGATGACATTACCCGCAGCGTGCTCAGCCCCACCCACCTCACGCTGCTGGGCAGGAGGGCGTCCAGGGGGCGGGGTCAGACCGAGAGCTCCGCCCACCGCCCCACCCACACGGAGGATGCGGGCAGGAGCCGGCGCTGGGATGGCTGGGTGGCGGCACTGCAGCGACCCAGGAGGCAGGAGGGGGCGGGGCCTGAGGAGAAGGGGGCGGGGCCTGTGGAGAAGACGGCGGGGCTGAGTGGAGGCTCCTCAGCAGCTCAGACTCCTCCCTCTGGTCTCTCTGTTTTATCCTACATCAAGGTAGGTTATCATGAGAGAGCCTTCGTCTACACATATCACGTCAAGTTTGATTATATAACCCTAATTTACAAGCATGTCTCAGAGGACTTTACAGAGAATGTCTCTATCTAGGTCTAGCTAAATTTCTCGATAATCTAGATATGATCAAATTCATTAAAAACACTTAGACAGCAGATTGATTACCTGTGCTCTAGTCTGACTCACTATAAGCAGGCTGCGGGGATAAGCTCTGCCATTGGCTCCGAGTTTGAGAAGAAGGGAATCCCTTTCCGCTCCCTGCGTGTCGCTCTCAAATGCCTCCACTGCTGTGAAACAACAACAACAATGCTAGCTAGCAAAAAATAGCAAGCTACATGCTGAAAATGGCAAGATTTGGATTGTGTAATAAAGTGACAGATACGTAGCTCTCATTGACGAGCTCAGAGAGCAGGGAGAAGTCTGCTAACATTACGTTGAGCCCAGCTGAATAAATTAATAAGATTTCATGGCAAATAATAATATCCACACTCCGTGTCTAACGCTAATTTGACCGCTACGTCGGACTGAGAGCAGTTGGATGAAAATCCAGATGATCAGGACAGATGAGGAGCTTTTTTTCACGAGTTTATAAGCCTAGAAGAAAGTCATATGAGCCGCGGATGGTGCTGAGCTGAGTCCCATATATATATATATATATATAGATCCTTTCAAAAAGAATTGAATGTCATGGGGAAGTTAGTTTTTTCCATAATTCTTTTCAAAAAGTGAAACTTTCATAGATTATAGATTAGAGGTCGACCGATATTGCTTTTTCAATGGCCGATGCCGATCTTTAGAGAGCAGGGCGGCCGATGGCCGATATATAATGCCGATTATTTTAGTTTTTTTCATTCGATAAAATACGATTAAAATAAACTCCTCAAAAAAAGTTCGGAAACTTTATTTCGCTCGATTACTTCTCCCTTTTAATAATACCAATTGGTATTGTATTTTATATCGTTGGAAAGCCTGATTAGTCACCTTTACAACGAGGATTGTGCATTTGTGGAATGAGAAACACACAGCTAAACGTGTGGGTAGCGCCCCCAAAAAATGTGCCAAAATCTCCTGCAATATTCTTCTGTTGGTATTTTCTTTTTAAGAAATCTAGTAGCCTAGATTTCCATTATCCATTCATGTACATTGAAAATCGAATATAACATTACACTGTAGGCCTACATCTAATATAAGATGTTATCTTAGCCAGTACAGTAACATGTTTCTGATTATTCTTTTTATTAAATAGAAAAATACATTGGGTTATGCGGTATAGATTTCAGTAGTGACTGGTAGGCTATAGTGAGAGCAGTATGTCAGAGAACTCATTCATGCACTGTTCTATACATTAACAATAATAATAATGTAACTGTTTAGATTTGCTGTCATTTGATGGGAGAAGTGTGTTTGCAAAATATGATGGTGAGGTGACTGAGGAAACCGTTACAGTAGGCTCATGGGTGCCTGAGAAGACTCACATTCCTAGCTTTCAAAGCTCAATAGCCTATATACTCTCACTAACTCTTATACGTTTACTGTCTGTAACGCTATGATTGCAGCCAGGGGGGATGCATGTAGCCTACTGTGAAACGCTCGGGTTGATAAGAATGACAACATAACGTAGACGCAAGCCAGTCCAATCGTCCGTCTGCCACGAGTCAATCCAACATTATTTACAGCAGGTTGCATGAGCTCAAAACGTTTTCACGCATTAAATAACAACTGTCCCAAGACATGTTTTCGTATGTTACGTTTGTATGAACTTTTGACAGGCTCGGGTAGACTGTATAGGAGGAATGCTACGCTATCTCATTAAACAGTAAACACACACGCGAGCGCGCACGCACGCACACACGGAGCTATTTAGCCTACTACTAGGAAGCTGTTCCTTCAGCAAAACACTGTTGGCAAGTAGCGTTAACGCTAGCTTTTGGACTCCCCCTTGTTGAATCTCTAACCCACATTAATGCGACCTGCTGTAAACGTTGGAATGACTCGTCGCTTGAGACGAGTTGAACTGGCTTGCGTCTGGTTGTTTCAGTTTCTAATGACATGCGTCCCCCCGCAAATTTCGGGCTGCAATCAATGTTAACGTTACAGACAGTAAACTTATAAGAGTGAGTGAGAGTATATGTTGAGCTTTGAAAGCTAGGAGTGGGAATCTTACCGTAGTTTTCTTAGTTTAAGATCCAGCAAGCATGTATCACAGTAAGTGAGGACTCGACACAGAACAGACACCGCAGCTATCCCAAAGCCAAGGAAAGGGGAGGGGTGAAAGGGGAGGGGTGAGCAGCCTGTGAACACTTGTAAACCGACATTTCTCCGCGGAGTTTAACACTACAATGTTAGTTTCTTCCAGATAGGAACCCCCGCTAAATAATAATAATAACAATAATAATAATAATAATAATAATAATAAATAATAATAATTGTAATAAAAAATCGGCCTTGTGAGCAAGGCAGAGGCCGATGCCGATTAATTAAAAATGCCAATAATCGGCCCTAATTAATCGGCCAGCCGATTAATCGGTCGACCTCTATTATAGATTCATTACACACAAAGTGAAATATTTCTAGCCTTCATTTTTTTCATTTTTCATAATTTTGGCTTACAGCTCGAGAAACCCCCCAAAACAGTATTTCAAGAAATTAGAATAGTGTGAAGAAAATCAGCAGTTACTTCTCAGTTGTGACTGACTCCAGCCTCAGTCCACTCCTTCTGAATCTCCGCAAAAAAAAAAAAATCGTCTTTCCTTGACAATCCGCTGAAGCCCACGGTCATCCATGGTATTTCCATGATATTCAAATTTTTTGGAAAGGATCTGTATATTACTTTTTATTTATATATATATATATATATATATATATATATATATATATATATATATATATATATATATACTGACAGTATATATATATATGTACAGTATATACAGTATACTAATGTTTTTGTGTAACCCCCCCAGACGTTAGAAGCTTCGATTACGATCGATTTTATCTCCCTGAAGTGTCGAAGCTCTAAATATGGTATTTGGGACAACACTAGTAGTAGCTAAATCTGTGGTTGGAAAAAGTATTTTTTTAACGGAATATCTTAGTTACAAGCAGTGTTTGGAACATTACTTTAAAAAAGTAATATATTACTCATTGCTCATTAGTCTTTTCAAAAGTAATATTATTACTTTACTTATTACTCCCTGCCAAAAGTAATTTGTTATATTACTCGTTATATTACTTTTCCGTTACATCCCACAAAATTGGTTTTACGTCCTTTCTCATCAAAATGCAGACTTTGCATATGTGTAGGCCTATATACTGTAGGTCTATTAATGACTTTGCCAGAGCACAGCTAAAGCAAGCTTCAAACTAGCATTTGTTTCTACAGCCTAATATGCATGAATCCATAAGTTACTCGCCCCTACATAACCCTAACCCTACATGTATGTTCCCCTGTTCTCCATTCCTCTGTGATCCACTCTAATAAGTTACCTTGATGAAGAGCACACCTGGCTCACACACAATCTTTTAAACAGCTTCTGTTTTCAATAACGCAGTAAGTGCACTGCCAACGTATTCTCAATACGCATTGTACATGGATAACAAGTTTGTGTCACAAATAACGTTAGCCCTGCAAAAACAATAACATAGCAATATGTTACATTGACGTCCGCCAGCAGTAGACAGTGTGCCCTTGTGAGATTTAACGTTACATTTCTCTGTATTTGAACAGTTTTACGGTTTCTCTGCTTACCTTTGGTGGTTACTAACGTTAGTCATGACTGAGGTTCATGTTGTTGTGCTGTGCTCATAAGTCGTAACGCTAACGTTAGGGATGTGTTGGGAGGGTTGAGGTTGTGTTTTTCACAGTGGAAAGAGTCTTAGTACCTGGACACAGGTTTGCCTTTGATGTTCTTGTCACCTTTCTTCACGACAAAATCAAAGTAATGAGAAGATATCCAGCCGCTGAACGCTCACATTCCTCCATGGCAGGCTCTGCTGTGGTCTGTGGTGACGTCACGCGTTGTTGTTGTCACGTTAAATGCCATGCTGCTTGGAGCATGTTTGGTCACGTGAACGCCGACTGCGTGTCGTTTTGCGGCACGTCACAATCACAACAAAAGTAATATGTAACGAGTTGTTTTATCTTGCGGTAACGGTAATATTATTGCTTATATTTTATTAGTAATTCGTTACACTACTCGTTACTGGGAAAAGTAATATTATTACAATAATGCGTTACTAGTAACGCGTTACTTCCGAACACTGGTTACAAGGGGCAGCTTAGTGTTTATATATGTGTGGTGTGTGTGGAGTTTTGGAACTCAAGTTAGCTTGCTAGGTCAGCACTAACCCTGCGTCACCTGGCTCTCTCTTACAACAACACAGAGGAGAGAGGTGACCACGCCCATTTAGGAGACCGGCAGAGTACCATTTATTCTTAAGCGAGTACGGTGTCTCTATATTTAAAGGTCTCTGAGGAGAGACAGAGGGTCATTAGTGCTTAACTTCCTGCTTTTAGTTGCTCTGTCCGGTGTTTTGTGTCCGTTGGCTCTCGGGTTGCGTTGCTCCGTCCGACGGCGGCACCAAAAATAGCTGCAGGTCTCATCGTCAGTGCGTCTGGATCACAACCTCAACCTTTTCTGCTAATTATACCCCAGACTGAAACTATAGACAGCTGAAGAGACACAGCACTTTCTCCACCATCTCCATCTCGAAGGCCATATGAAATCAGTTTTATTTTTGTCCAAATTCCGCTTTATTTTTTACCCAAATTCCGTTTTTCCATTTTAAATTTAGGCGTTAGGATAATCTCTCTTCTCTCTTTTTCTGATGACTTGATGACTCTTCGACATTTGTCTCAAAGTGAAAACCAAGTTGTGAGGTGACGTAAGGGTCCCACGCAAGACCGACCCCCCTCTCAAAATCCCTCAATCAAAAAATAGAATAAATTATCTAGGCCTATTTTACAATGATGACATCATTTAGGTTACTACATTAATTTGGTCTACATTTGATTTTGATAATTTGGCCTACTTTTATCAATTTCAGCCAAATTATGGAACATTCTGCAATGTCCAATGTTTTAAAGTTTTTATCAATAGCGAGAACTAACAGAGAGGCTTCCCTCTCTAACATAAGTTACTTCCTCTTTTGCCTGAGGTGCATGCGCTGTGTGCAGTCATTAGTACAGCGCATGCACCTCAGGCAAAAGACTTTGGTTAGAGAGGGAACCCTCTCGCTATAGATCTACTTCGAAAATGATCGTATCCTGTAACTTTGGATTATTATTTCATCGCGTGGTGAGTACACAAGTCACAGTGTTTCTGGCGCTTTTGGAATGTGTATTTTGGGCGACTGAATGGGGGTAGGCAGCGGTACCATAGACTGCCATTGTAGTGCTAAGCTAACTAGCAATGAGGGGTTAAACACACTTTCTAATGCACGCACAGAGGAGAGAAAGGCATCTACATTATAGTTTTACTATCGGGAATATGACAAATAGGCGAATCTCCAAAAATGTTTATCGCTTTATTATCTCTGTTTCTCGTCGTTTCCATGCACTTCAAGTCAATTTAAAATACAGGCTTTTAATTTTCACATGCTATTTATGTTGCCTAACTAAGTTCATTTTCTAAAAGGGATTCTTTGACCATGACCAATTTTTCAGAACAGTTTGGTCCAGTGCGCTCATGGGATATTAACCCCCGCATTGCTGCGGTGCTCCTCTTATGGGGGGCTATGATTGGCCTATTAGCTGCTCCAATCACAGCAGCTGTCTTATTGATTTTGCGGCTCCAGTGGATATCGAGCGCTCATCGTGTTTGAATGGATCATTGCTATGCTTTTCCATACGTCGGGCTGTTAGTTTTACACAGCCAGCTATTGATTAGCCAGGGGGAGGTAAATAAGCAGAGGACAGTGAGTCCCTGAACACTGAGCATTCATGGAAAGTAATATAAAGTACATTAAGATAGAAGAATGAAACTATACTGGAGATTTAACACATCATCATGCTAATACAATGTATGAATCTGTTAGGAAAAAAACCTTTTGTATTGACAGATTTAAAGATGTACAGATGCTTGTAATTGACAGATTTACAAATGTACAGTCCAGTGCAAGAGCGGTTGCAGGGTGGGCAAATGAGTCAGTGTCTTTGAATTGCATGTTACAATTAGACCATTAAATTAGCAAAATAAAATGAAAAAAATCGCCCAAAAAAACAAACGGCAATATGGGTTTCAAAAAGTGTGTGTTCCCTGAATCCAACAAAATATGTGAATTCTTGGTGTTTTGTCCGATCTTTCCAGACAAGGAAAGATCAGTGTCCCAAGCGGGCGGGGTCAGGCATATTAAAAGACACCACCCCTTCGGGAAACGAGAGTGAAACTCATCCAGCGCACCCCAAATAACCATCCTTACCGTGACATTATGACTGACTGACTCAGTGAATATACGACGAGTTGACCAGGTGCTTGCGCACGTGGTAAAACGATGAGATCAACACAAACAAAACAACGAAATGGGCAGTTAACGCCAACATACTGAGAGACTTCCTTGTACAAAACAACTTGGACTCCAACATTGAAAGCTTCAGATGGTTTTCAGTCTCTTCCGAGCCTCGCGCCACTTACGTTAACGTTATTCCCGGAATGTGAGTTTAACGAGCCAGTTACATATCGTTGCATTCTTAGACATTGCTGGTTGCTTTATTTTGTATGTTACATAAGATTGGCCAAATTATTAGTTAGTTTATGGGCTAGAAATTCTGCTAGGTTACAGACACTAAGTGGCCATTTTCTAAACTCATCCTTTGTTTCTGTGCGGGTGGTTCATGTTGTTCCTTGTCGCTTGAATTATCATCTTGCAGCTCGATTTGTGATGTTGACGCTGACGCAGGGTTAGCGTTATTAGTCGGGGCTTTTGACCCAGCCAGACTTCATCTGCTTTGACATCTTCACGGTGTGTCCTGCAGCCGCTGTGCATGTGTGCGAGCAGCCACCTTACCACACGTGTAGCATCACGTAGATTGTAACAGCAAAAAAATGTCACATGCATGTCACTCACGTATTAAAAAAATTAGGGCTGTCAAACGATTAATTTTATTAATCGTGATTAATCTTTGTGCCAACAAAACTGTTTTAAACATGGGGAATTCACACAGGCATGCGCCGGGGACACAAACAAACGCACCCAGCGGTCTGTGGACCTCAGTGAGACTCAGGCCTGTTGATTTTACTCTTGTGCTGTCAGCTAAGCTGGAAGACGCCGATTGCCTTACATCATGTAACCTGACATGTAACATGTTTGTTTACCTGGCCACAGCGCTAGTGTCCGATATTATTACTACACATTATAGCACATTATAGCTGGCCGAGAACGCGCAACGTTATTACCAGACCAGAGTAAAAAAAAAAAAATATATATATATATATATATATATATATATATATATATATAATTATTATTATTACGCTATCGATAATCGATAATTGATCGTTAATTTTCCAGATTTTCGATTATGGAAATTGTTCAAAATGAACACCCTACTCTGAACTAAACAGCGCCCTGTGATGACGTCACTTGTTTTGGTACGCTGATTGGCTGAAGGCGTTTGTCTGTCAACGCAACTACGCCCGCCCATGCTCCCGCCCCTGCTAAGGACTGGGTGGGGACGGGGCCAGACCGTCTCGCAGAACCAAATGAAATGTGAGTTCACTTGACGGGCTGGTTTACCAGGCTACCTGTCTTTAGACCGACCCAACAAGTTGATCAACCAACTAAACGTCCTGCATTAGCTGTCATTGTGCTTGTGGACGTGAGATCTTTCAACATTATATTACAATGTTTACAATGATGACTGTTGTCTTTTTGGGTGTAATTCTCCCACCCTGGACTTTCTGTCTGCTAGCATGGCTTTCTTCTTCCTCTGTATAAGCAGTGAAAGTTACATTTTGTCCCAGGAAAAAAAAGAAAAATGATAAAATAGCACATAGCCTATTGTCGATTAATCGGTTAAAGGGGCCATATTATGCATTTCTTAATTTTGTATCATATATATGTTGTTACAATCTTGGGTGGTCATATTAAACATGGGCTAAGCTTCAAATAAATAGGTGAAGGTGTTTGAATGTTACCCCCATGAACCCCCCCCTTCCCCCCCATGAAGTCTCGTAGACGAGATGGTACGGGATTTGTGCGAGAGCCAAAGTCCTAGGTGACGTCAGGTAGGACGTTTGTTACCCTGGTGATGCCAAGCATAGCCCGGGCCGGCCGCGCGCGTGCCCTAGCCTTCACCCGTCCATCCGCCCCTCCCTTCCCTGTTCTGACATTGCTCCAGTACACTGCCCACAGTAACGCTGCTAGTTCCCACTCGTCTCGGCCGTATCTGCCTTTCATTTTATTTGTGTTTATCTGAGTATCTAGTATTTCCTGATAGAAGTCCTGGTTAAAAGCTGTAGCGTTAGCTGTAAGCAGTGTCCAGTCGTTTAAAGTCAGTGAGTTTTCTTGTTGCCTTGCCAACCTAACCCCGTGTCACCAGGCTCTCTCCAACCTGGCTGTCTGGGACTAACACTAACACAACAGTAGTCTCATGGAATAACGGATTCCAGATCGCAAAAACAAGGAGACGACTTGGAAGTGAGCCAGGATATAGGACTGAAGTGGTAAGTTCTGAAAATGTGTGTCTCATTCCAGCATCGGTTGTGTACCAATGTGCTGCTGGGAAGCGCTAACGCTACTTACCAGCTAAGTAACGTTAGCACTTGCTATATGTTAGCCTAGCAGCACAGCTGCCTTTCATAGACATAATGAACAACCGATATCGCGTTAATAGCTGGAATGACGAAGGCACACATTTTCAGAACTTGTAACATTAGTCCAACTTGCTGACTTCCCCAAGTCCTCATTTTTGTTTGGTCCGTGTAGCCTTTGCTAGGAGAGGCCCCCTTATAGTCACAAGCATTTGGGAAGTTAGCTAACTAGCTACATTAGCTGTTATTTTGTTCAGTTGTGGCTTGAATGTGACGATATTGATTAGTCTGAAGCTCCCCGGGCAGGCCACGGTAATAGAATCCCTGCTCGGCCAGCTGCCGAAGGAAATGTCCCGGCGCAGCCCGGGCCGAGCGGAGCTGTTGCCTTAAAGGGATGTTGATATATCAATTGATAGCTTGCTTGTTACGTCCAAGTCACGTTTGTCATCGATGGTCAAATTTGTTTGGCAATCCGTTGCTCGTTGATATAACGCTTATTGTTTTACAACTACCAAACTTAGTAGCCAAAGCAGAGATCGCCTGTCTGTTTCTGTTAGATAGATAGATAGATAGATAGATAGATAGACAGACAGACAGACAGACAGACAGATGAAAGATATTGTAGTTAGCTTCCTGCTTCAGCACTGTACCAGAGATTTTCATTCGCTATTTATTTCCCCATAGACATTTCGTAAAATGCTTATAAAAGTAGTTTTACTTGTTCAAACCAGCAAAAGAAAACTAAGATTCCCTACCATAGCAAAATGCAGAAGAAGACTAAAACATAGCGTTTCAGACAGAGGGTGAACTGAAGGGGGCCGTGAGAGCCAGTACAAGATAAACAATGAGTTTTTTTTAACTATGAATGATGCAATAAGTTACTCTAGTGGAGGCCAACAATAAAATAATAATACATTATATTAGCAAAATATGGGCCCTTTAACATATAGTTTGATCGATCAAATTCTTAATGATCGATTAATCAATTATCGATTACCGTAAATTCCGGACTATAAGCCGCGGCTTTTTCCCCGTTTTTTGGCCCCTGCGGCTTATATAACGGTGCGGCTTATCTATGGATTTTTTCAGCAAACGGCCACTCGGTGACCTCCAAAATCGATGGATTTTACAGGTTACACAGCTTCATCTGCACATTTTATATTTCCCGACAATCCCCTCTGTGCACGAACCCTTACATATGGTAATTAAACATCAAAACACAATTAAAAAAAACAACAACATTAAAACACCTGCGGCTTATAGTCCGGTGCGGCTTATATATGTAACAAACAGGCAATTTTGCTGCTGCGGCTTATACTCCGGTGCGGCTTATAACCCGGAAATTACGGTAATCATTAACATCCCTACTCTCCATGCCAGCACCATGCTTTAGTATCTCTCTCCCTCTCCATGCCAGCAGCACCGTGCTTTAGTATCTCTCTCCCTCTCCATGCCAGCACCATGCTTTAGTCTCTCTCTCCCTTTCCCTGCCAGCACCATGCTTTAGTCTCTCTCTCCCTTTCCCTGCCAGCACCATGCTTTAGTCTCTCTCTCCCTTTCCCTGCCAGCACCATGCTTTAGTCTCTCTCTCCCTTTCCCTGCCAGCACCATGCTTTAGTCTCTCTCTCCCTTTCCCTGCCAGCACCATGCTTTAGTCTCTCTCTCCCTTTCCCTGCCAGCACCATGCTTTAGTCTCTCTCTCCCTTTCCCTGCCAGCACCATGCTTTAGTCTCTCTCTCCCTCTCCATGCCAGCACCATGCTTTAGTCTCTCTCTCCCTTTCCCTGCCAGCACAATGCTTTAGTCTCTCTCTCCCTTTCCCTGCCAGCACCATGCTTTAGTCTCTCTCTCCCTTTCCCTGCCAGCACCATGCTTTAGTCTCTCTCTCTCTCCATGCCAGCACCATGCTTTAGTCTCTCTCTCCCTTTCCCTGCCAGCACCATGCTTTAGTCTCTCTCTCCCTCTCCATGCCAGCACCATGCTTTAGTCTCTCTCTCCCTTTCCCTGCCAGCACAATGCTTTAGTCTCTCTCTCCCTTTCCCTGCCAGCACCATGCTTTAGTCTCTCTCTCCCTTTCCCTGCCAGCACCATGCTTTAGTCTCTCTCTCTCTCCATGCCAGCACCATGCTTTAGTCTCTCTCTCCCTTTCCCTGCCAGCACCATGCTTTAGTCTCTCTCTCTCTCCATGCCAGCACCATGCTTTAGTCTCTCTCTCCCTTTCCCTGCCAGCACAATGCTTTAGTCTCTCTCTCCCTTTCCCTGCCAGCACCATGCTTTAGTCTCTCTCTCCCTTTCCCTGCCAGCACCATGCTTTAGTCTCTCTCTCCCTTTCCCTGCCAGCACCATGCTTTAGTCTCTCTCTCCCTTTCCCTGCCAGCACCATGCTTTAGTCTCTCTCTCCCTTTCCCTGCCAGCACCATGCTTTAGTCTCTCTCTCCCTCTCCATGCCAGCACCGTGCTTTAGTCTCTCTCTCCCTCTCCATGCCAGCACCATGCTTTAGTCTCTCTCTCCCTCTCCATGCCAGCACCATGCTTTAGTCTCTCTCTCCCTTTCCCTGCCAGCACCATGCTTTAGTCTCTCTCTCCCTCTCCATGCCAGCACCATGCTTTAGTCTCTCTCTCCCTTTCCCTGCCAGCACAATGCTTTAGTCTCTCTCTCCCTTTCCCTGCCAGCACCATGCTTTAGTCTCTCTCCCTCTCATGGTACAGTATGTGTTGTATGTGCTTGTGTCACATGGTCCGTCTCCTCTGCTCTGTTGCAGGAAGCCTTAACTGACGCCGACAGGATCAAGTAAGTCTCTATCTTTATTCAACTCATAGACATAGATCACATAGATCCAACCCCCCACTCGTCTGATTTGACTGTTCTGACTCATTCATCTAATCGCTCTGTGAACCTGGCAGAGAGCTGCCTGTCTGTCTCTCTCTCTCTCTCTGACCTGTCTCTCTCTCTCTGACCTGACTCTCTCTCTCTGACCTGTCTCTCTCTCTCTGACCTGTCTCTCTCTCTCTGACCTGTCTCTTTCTCTCTCTCTCTCTCAGACTCCTGCAGCAGCAGAATGAGGAGCTGCGGCGTCGCCTGTCTCTCTCCACACACAACATGGAGGCCATGGAGGCAGAGTTCCACGGCGGACGCCACTACATGGAGGCGGAGCTTAGCCGCACCCGAGACGACCTGGACAAGATGAGAGACAAGTTCAGGAGGTGAGGAGAGGAGAGCAGGAGGTGAGGAGAGGAGAGCAGGAGGTGAGGAGAGGAGAGCAGGAGGTGAGGAGAGGAGAGCAGGAGGTGAGGAGAGAGAGAAGGAGGAAGGCCTGCCATGAGGCCGGTGTCGGTGCAATTTTGGCTCGCCTACCAGATTGGCTCAGGCACTCACTTGTGATTGGCTGTACGTCGGGCATGTGGGATTAACATGGGCAAAATGGCCGACAACTTTAGATTAGCTAACAAGCTAAGCTACTGATATTATCAGACATGATAGACATAAAAAAATATGAATCATACAAACATTCAATGATCATGGATGGCCACAGAGAGTATGGCAGGGATGACGTTTTCTAAAAATAGCATTACAAAAACACATTATGCTTCGAAAGTCATCAAAGTGGTCCTCATTTGTGAAGATTATCTTGCTGAACACAAAGTTTGCTGTTTTGTAAATTGAAGTGCTCAAATCCAGTAGACTGCAGTGTTTCCCACAGGATTTTGAGAATTTGTCGTGGGGGACCGCAGACCCCCTAGGGGGATGCGGGGGCTTTCCCCCCCGCGAGATTTTTTTAAACATTTTAAAGTAAAATGCATGAATTTGGTGTACTTTGAGAAAGCTTAAGAGCAAAATTAAAAGGCTAGATCTATGAAGAACATGTCATCATTGCTGTGCTGTGGGTTTACAATGACAAACTAAATTTCTCCCTATAGGTCAGGGATACTCAACTTGCTTTGCCACTTTCGTGAAATGATAGAAGGCGAGGGGCCAGTTAATAAACAAACTATACATTTTTCTGTAGCGGATTGTAGGTTTTTGGGGTGTCAGCCGGAGTTTAGGCTGACAGTGTTGTGCACACCGGATAGTTAGTTAGGTTAAGTTAGTTAGGTTAAGTACATACATAAGTGCCTGGGTAGCGAGCAGATGGCGGTATTTGACAATTTAGCAGCTAAATCATAGATTATTGAAAGATATTCCATATTCCAGACTGAATGCTATAACAGAAGTATTGGCCAGAATTCCTTTATGTATGGGAAACACTGGACTGGGTCCAGAGTCAGACCCTCGAATCCGCCCACTCCACACAGTTGGGTTTGCTGCTCTTGGTCTGGCATCGTCGTATGCAAATGCCTTTTCTCCGGCACACCAAACACACCAGATGCGTATCCGACGCTGAAGCAATGCCTTGCGGAGGCAGTTTCATTTCGCATCCTTGTTAACAGGGGAGACCAATCACACCGGCCGCAGCAGACATGTGCAGCGAGAGTTTCGGCATCAGGTCTATTTTTGACGCGTGACCTGAGCGGTCGCATGCAGCCAGGCATGAAGTCAATACAAGTTGTGACTGGAGCTTTTCTTTTTTGTGTAAATACAATAAATATAAAACAACCAGTATATCCCACAGCTATCATGCATTTACTTTTCCAAAAGAAAAAAGGTGCAACAGAACAGAGGCTCCAGATGGAAAGTAGCCTATGGCTAAATCTGTTACAAAGCATCTCTTCCCCTATGGTGTTTAATGTTTTTTTTGTATATGTCCATGCCAAATAAACTAATAAAATAAAATAAATAAACGTCAAAATGTTATCCATGGACAAGGAGTTTATAGCCTATAGGTCTGGAGCCCAGAGACCTTCGAAGCCATGCCCACTCTACAGTTGTGGATTTGGCTGTTATTGAGTAGATGAGGAAATGAGTTTGAGTTGACTCAGTTTGAATATCAGAGTTTACACACAGAGTCAGTTTTTTTTTAATCCGCCATTCGAAAAAAAAAATCATCTCGCACAGAAAACCTTGCACACTGGTCCGATGCGTTTTATTATTATGTTCGTCGTTCTATTCGCAATACGAAAACAAATAGTCCTCTCCTGTATCCACGTGACAACGTGACTGACAGATAGCAGCAGCAGGCAGCGGTGATGTGGACTGCAGCTGGTCGGGGAAGAGGGGTGAGGTGAAGCGAGCCGCTCAGACTGGAGTGGACTCCAACCTACCCTGCCCCTCTGCAGCTTATTTTCGACTTGCATGTGTGACAAAATGCAAGCTTTGTATCGTCTTCACTGACGGTGAAAAATGTCCACACCGATGAAGACATGCTGTGGCATGTGTGTGGCTGCTTTTGTTTTGGCTGCAACTCATCCGTCTCGGTCTCGCTGCTTTCGGGTGCGCGCACGTCACGTGAAAATCCGCTCACAGAATCGGCTATTTAGAGTGACCGGCGCAGATCACCGGTCGGTGCATCCCTAGGGAGAACTGTTTTCCACTGCCTGGCACTCCACTGCCCTAACTACTAGAAAATTGAAGAGCACCATCGCACAATTTACATCGTACTTTGTCGCGTTTCTGGACGAAATATTTGTACGGAGGCATTATGGATCCGGGTTGTCCGTCCGTACGTCCGTCTGATGTTCGTTAACGAGATATCTGAGGAACGCCTTGACGGAATTTCATCAAATTTGCCTCAAACATCGACTTAGACTCAAGGATGATCTGATTAGATTTTGTTGGTCAAAGGTCAAGGTCACTGTGACCTCTCGAAAGCCATTTTCTAGCTTGTTAACGCGATATCTCAGGAATGCCTCGACGGAATTTCATGAAAATTTGCCTTAAACATCGACTTGGACTCAAGCATGAACTGATTAGATTTTGGTGGTCAAAGGTCAAGGTCACTTTGACCTCTCGAACGGCATTTTCAAGCTTGTTAACGCAATATCTCAGGAACGCCTTGACGGAGTTTCATCAGATTTGCCTCAAACATCGACTTGGACTCAAGGATGAACTGATTAGATTTTGATGGTTGAAGGTCAAAGTTCAAGGTCACTGTGACCTCACACACCCAATTTCCAAGCTCTGTAACGCAACATCTTAGGAGCGCCTTGATGGAATTTCTTCCAATTTGCCTCAAATGGTGATTTGGACTCAAGAATGAACTAATGGCGGAGGCATAAACCTGCTGTGCGGTCGTTCTAGTTAAACACGCTTCGACATGTTCCTTTAATTTTTTTCTCCCGTCCCATTCACTCGTCTGGTCAAAGCAGAGAGGAGCAGAGGGGGGGGGGGGGGGGGGGGCGCGGGTGTGTGGCGTACTTGCTACATGTGTGTGTGTGCTGCCGGTTGCGTTTGATCAGACATCAGACAACAAGTAGGTATGAATGAAAATCGACATCAACCATATATTGATCAAGCTTTATTAACCTTTGTGCCTTGTTTTAATATACTTATGTTAACATTGCTTCCCACAAAGGAGGGAAAAAATAGCCAGATTGGCAACAGTGTTGTAATTAACATGCAAATCGACCGTTTAACCGCCATGCTTACCGTTTAACCGACATGCTTACCGTTTAACCGACATGCTTACCGTTTAACCGACATGCTTACCGTTTAACCGACATGCTTACCCGTTCAAAGACGTTCTCGGCGGTTAATGGTTAACCGTCGACATCCCTAGTTGGATTTGGTCTCTAGTGATTTGTTAGAATTCCCCTGGGGGATCCCATCATAGAAATAACACAGAGTGCAATCTCAGACTAAAAGAGGGAAATAAGTTTACGAATTGACAATTCAGTATCTTTATCTTTATCTTTATTGTTTATTTGAGCAGGGACAGTACACAATAAACATATTGCACCAGAGATAGCTAAGAGCTCATTTGCATCTGTAGTCCCTGGGCGCACAGAGTCCTGTGCGCACACAGTACATATCAAATACAGAAATAAAAGAAAATCCTAGTGTCTAAACAATCAATATGCATGGTACAAAAAAATGATAATACTTACTATTAGGAATATATAACACAGTAAAATATAACACATAGGCAGATAGCAATCCCCTAAGATCACATAGTGGTAAATGAGGAGATGATCAGAAATAAATACACAATGTCAGAACACAACAACATGAGACCACACTAATGCATATAGGTGGCCACAGGACTGACCCTCTCTCAGCCACTTCTTGACAGAGGACTTAAAACCTGTGAAAGTTAGGGCTGGGTTCAAAAAATCGATTCTCCGATTTTTAATCGATTTTCATTTTAATCCTCGATTATCGATTCATATGTCCAGAGATCGATTTTTTTTTTTAATAAAAAAAAAAAAATTTTTTTTTTTTTTTTTTTTTACTAAACAGGCTAAAATATTGTGCTGTGTGTGGTAGTTGAAACATAGTTTCAAGTTGACGTTTAATTATGTTTGTAGTTGAAACAAAAACATAAATACTGTAGGCTACATGAATGGAAATGTTTGATCATTATTAATATCTACTTTTAGAAATTATATAGGCTGAAATCAAATCACTGTGCATAATTGTGAAAGTGTCTTTATTGACAGATGAAAAGGCTGTTATTTACCCTTTGTCACCACGTGGTGAGTAAATATATGTGTAACTAAAACCATTAAAATTGACAACAGGTCTGCAACTTTTTTCCCCATGTATCTACTTGGCTGGTTGGAAACCCCTGTGTTACATAACTAGACAGTCATGTAATTCAGGGTACAGCTCAAAAACCACGTTTTGGTATCACTAACCAAATCAATATTGAAAATTGATCGAATCGGAATCGAATCGAATCGAATCGAATCGAATCGAAATTAATCGATTCGCAACCTTGTGAATCGGAATCGAATCGATTCTTGAAATTTGAACCAATACCCAGCTCTAGTGAAAGTACTGCAGCCTTTAATGACTGCTGGCAGGGTGTTCCACAGCCCGCCCGCTTTGACTGTGAATGCAGATTGACTGAATTTCGTGGATCTAAATGGCACGCAACAGTCTCCTCTAGTGGAGGCTCTTGTAGTTCTCACACTGGTGTTACGGTTTGTATGAATATCATGTTAAACATCCCTTTCCTGCGGTACTCTAATGATGACATGCATTGCAGCTGTCAATCACAGCCCAGCCAGGGAGTAGTGCTACTAGGAAATCTAGCCATCGTTAGCGTTATCTGGATTGTCTGTTAATGATACCGGCTCTGAAATTCAGAGGAGGAGGTGGAGAACCTGTAGAAGCAAGCAAGTCACACCGCACAGTGTTCACCGTTACTCCCCCCCTCTCTCCTCTCTATAGTCGTGTTTCCATTACTCTCAGAAATGCGCAAAATCTATATATCGCAATAGAAAGTGGGTAATGGAAACACGTAAATTTCGAAAAACCTCCCAAATATCGCAAAAAGTTTTTGCGCTCTCATGAGGTGGTTTTTCAGACGTGTCGATATAGCAGTTTATCGCAAAAGTGTAATGGAAACACATTTTTCGCATTTGCATGTCATGTGACCCATCTTCCCCTTTGGAAACGGAGCGGAAAATGAAAGGAAAATGAGGGAGAAACGGTTCGATAAGCCGTGGCAAAACCTCCGCAGCAAGTGGAAAACTTTTAAGCAACGCTACCTATCAGAAAGACTAGTGTTTTGTAAAAGCGGAGCTGGGGAAAATAGATCATGTTTAATGACAGAAATCGGTCCATAGTGACAGGCTGCCTGTCTGTGTGCGCGCAGTTGTAGGCTACCTTTTTTCCTCTGCCTCTCGCGCTCACTGCATTCACTGCAGCCAGCAATATGTTGACACTCATTTTCTTTTGAATTGATAATCAGGCTCGTTTATATGCGTTGTAACTTCATGTGGTGATTTGCATTGACCGTTGGGGTTGGATTTGAGCATGCAGGGGACGGGATTTGGGGCAGATCCCCGTGCGTAATCACTGTGGCAGCTGCTGCAACGGGGAATTTCGTTCAGGTGTGTGCGCCGTCACTCAAACTTAACTTCAATGGAAACGCCTACAAGTCGCAATTGTACATTGTCGAAATTGTAGAAATATCGCAATTATTTTGCGAAAAACTGTAATGGAAACACAGCTTATGTCTCCTCTCTCTCTCTCTCTCTCTCTCTCTGTTTCCTCTCTCTCTGTCTCCTCTCTCTCTCTAGACTGCAGAACAGTTACACAGCATCTCAGAGAGCCAATCAAGATCTGGAGGAAAAGCTTCACGCTTTGGTAAATGTGATGTTTGTGTGTGTGCGTGTGTGCATGCGTGTGTGTGTGCGTGTGCGCGCGCGTGCATGCGTGTGTGTTAGGCCTGCCGCGGTAGTCGGTGTTAGCACACCCGACCTGAATAAATTAACTTTTCCTGGCTAATATAATGTCCACACTCGGTGACTAGCTAGAAGGCTGCGTCGGACTGAGAGCAGTTAAATGAAAAATACGGACAGCTGAGTGTGTGTCCACTTAGCGTTCGTCAGTGTTTCCAAGCGCTGCTTGGAGCGCTTTTTGAGAGGAGAACTTAGCTTAGCAGCTGCTAGCTCATTAACCAGTTGGTGGATGGGAAATGGGAATGGGGAAAAAATTTATCCCCCACCCCCTCCCCCGTTGTTATTTTTTATTCTTGCTTAAACTGAATGTTTTATGGTCACTCACGATTCAGTAGGTCACGGGTTGGCTTGGTTCAAGCCTTAAAACTCGTTATATAAGGATTTATCCAAATGTCTATGGAGAAAATGAATGCGGAACTTACTTGCGGGGCAAATGATGTCACGAAAAGTCACGTGACTGTTGGGCTCTATTTGAAGCCGGAAAAGGGAAGTGGTACGTGTGAAGTGATGGAAGTTTGACGCTGGTCTGTCGGTAGCACAAACAAGCCCTCACGCACGCACGTGTGTGTGTGTATATGTGTGTGTGTACTCGTGCTGTGTGAGTGCTTGTTGCTGCTAAATATTTGATGGCTGATGGTTTTACGTGTGTGTGTGTGTGTGTGTGTAAGTAAATGTGTTGTTGAATGTTTTGTGTACTTGCTGCAATGAATATTTTATGCTTTCTAACTTTGTGTGTGTGCACGTGTGTTTCCACCTCCCATGAGGCCATTGATCATGTTCAGCTGCTCCAATTAGTCAATAGCCGATTGATCAGCAGACAGACACACTGCACACCCGCCCAGGGCCATGACTCTGCTCTGGGCGGGGAGCTCAGGGTCACATGACAGCAGGTCTATCTTAAAGCAGGACTAAACCCCCCAGATTTCGGGCAAAACGGTATTCTACTTGATTTGAAAACTCTGCAGGCAAGATGGGCGCCTATACTCCCTTGTACCCTGGCAGAATTCCTAGCCCATAAACATAACATAACTTGGCCAATAAGTACGTAACATACAAAGTAAAACAAACAGTAATGTCTTTGGTTGATGTAGAATGCAAAGGACATGTAACTGTTTCGTTAAACTCGCATTCCAGGAATATTGTATTCACTGCGCTGCTCTAAAGATAACGTAACTGGCGCGTGCCTCAGAGAGCCTCTTCGTCCTGGAACCCACTCGCTTTGCACCAGAACACAATCCATTTGTGGGTGGAACACGCCAGGATTGGCCAACGACAATGGCAGTGCCCAGAACTGTCAAATAAAATCATCGACAGAGACGCTATGACCCGCCTCCCAATCTCCTTTTCTTTTTTCCCCCATAACAGTGTATCAACGTGGCTATATTATAAATATAGCCACGTTATAAACAACTAATGGAAACGGTTTTGCCCGAAATGGTTAAGTTATATAACTAGTGTAACTAGCCCATTTAAATTTCAGTAACTGTCATTGAGTTACTAAATTTAAAAAAGTAAGTAGTTATATTACTAGTTACTGCAAAACTAGTTAAATTACAGTGAGTAGTTACTTCCCAACACTGCATTTGACATAACAGCATTTCTCCTAGTCAAAATTGTATTCTCTTCTAGGGCTGGGTATCGCCACTGACTTCCCGATACGATACGATTCTGATACACAAGGTCCCAAGTCGATACGATTTCCGATACGATACGATTCGATATCGATATTTTAGTTACAATACTAGTTTTGCTTTGATAATGGAAGAGATTCTCAAAGAACTAATGCTGTAAATTGTACAAGGAACCCTCTAACCTGGTGCATTATTAAAAAATATTAATATTCACATTAACTCATTGAGTGCCAGCCACTTTTTGGAGAACGGACGCTCCCAGTGCCAGAGTTTCAGAGCGTTTTCAGTGATTTCTCGAGGCCCACAGAATATTGTGTGATATTACTATGTAAACACCGAACACGCACAAAGAACGATGAGACTCTATTGTATCAGCAGCAAAAAAAAGTTTATTGATATCATTTTCCCTTCTTTAGTTATCAGCCGGAGAAGATAGGTCAAAAACAGAAAAAATTGGCGTTTCCATCTAGAAGCTGAGATATTGAGCCTTTTGTGAAATATAGCATTTCAAGCAAATCACTGACTCTGAAGCTAATATTTTCTGACCTGAAACATCTGAACAGTAATTTCCTTCAATATAACAGCACCCGCACCCCCCCTCCACTGCAAACTCCTCCTCCGTGGGTGTGTCTCTGGTGGCTCTGCTCGTTCTGAGTGCTGCGTGTGTCAGGCGAGTCTCTGCTGCCTGGATGGCGGCTGCTCGTCGGGGGAGTCTGGATTGGGCTCGCTCGTTTCTGGGGTTTCGGTTGTGAGCTGGGATGAAGCTGTGTCCGATTCTGGGCTTTCTGCTGCGCGTTTCAAAGTGTGCTGCACCCAGAGTCTATTTTCAGAGCCCCCCACCGTTGTGCGCCGGCTCCCAGCGCGACAGCGAAAAGCCAAACGATTCTCATGAGAATGGTTTCATCACGGCTTTTTCTGCTGTTTTTCCTCGCCTTTCTCTAATCTGGAGAGCACTGTTGCCACCTAATGGGTCCGTAAAATAGCTTTTACACATTCAACATGCACCATACTTTCACAGGAGATGGATCTGGCTTTGATCCACGTCCCACTGTCAAAAAACGCAATTGACGAACATACTCGTCCTTGGCACTCAATGAGTTAAGAATTGACCATAAAGAAAGCAGTTACATCATGTACTTATTTTTTATTTCTCTGTACTGCCCGATGAAGACCCGTGAGGGTCGAAACGTTGCTTTTTGTAATCAAAAAACAGTGTGCGGATTTCCTTTTCTTCTTCTTTTTTATTTAAACATGACCAACATAGTCATTCAACATCTTATCTTTCTTTACAGTCTTCTGTCTCTTTCTTTACAATCTTCTGTGAGAAGCCAAACAAATTTTGATTTCCACTATACAACAGAATCATTGAACAGCAGCATGTTGTAAACAGTGTTTCATAAAGTATAAATGCTTTCTAAATAAAATAAAATAAAATGGCTACAGCTTATGAACATTTCCAGCTCACAAACATTATAGTGCAAACACATTTGAGGTCTGTACATCTGGCTCATGGTGCATGCACAATGCACATTGTCAACCTGCTTTTAACTTATTACCAGTGTGTAAACAGCAACTCAAATCACTGGCAGGAACAACAGGACCAAGGCACAGCAGCTCCATCAGCTTGTTGCTGTTGAAAGATAAAATAAATATTCATGATCAGGATAATAAATAAACCATCATATACAAATACTGTAGTGTACAGGAACACTGTTATTTCTATAACTTACATTAGATGCCTCCACTTGCTCCTGACGAGCAGCTTCAGTCAAGACAGTGGTCAGCCTGGAGAAGGTGTCATCACGGGCCCGATCGGACAAGAAGGGCAGAGAAGTACCGTAATTGTCAGGTACGAATCTGTAGCTCTGGATGTCCAGCTGTCGCAAGTTATAGCGACTCTCTCTGCTGACTTCAGTGAAGTTGAGATGTTCTTTTTCACCTCTTCATACAGCTTTGGGATTGCCACTTCACTCAGTTGTTGTTGTGACGGTAGCATGTAGTGACTTAATGAGGCTTCGGAAGCCAACATTTTCTACAACGCTGTACGGCCGCAGATCTTTGCAAATAAAACTTGCCACAGCCGATTTTATTTTCTGTGCACGTGGAGAAGTGGACAGAAGCTTGCACGCAAATGCTTTCTCCAGCGAGGCTTGTTGCTGCTTTGAGATGTCCGGCGCCTTGAGTAGAGCAGCCTCCCCCATCTTCGTTTTTTGTTTTTTTGGTCTGAAGCATGGTCTGAAAAGCACAACGAGACCTTGCGAGATCTGGCTGCGATCACGTTGCACTTGTTGCGCTAAGAACTAAACCACGCGAGACTAACGGGTAAAAAAAATACAAAATAAAATAACGGGGTAAAATGCATTTTAAAAGATCGATACTGGGATTTATGTATCGATACTTGTTCCTTCACATGAATATCGATTCAATATCGATATATCGATTTTTTTAACCCAGCCCTATTCTCTTCTCACTAGTCAGAACTGCAATAGTTTACACTGAAAATTAAATTTGCTGTGTACCACCCAGGTAGTGTAATAATATGTACATCACTTCATATTGACAAATTGAGTCAAAACTACTGAGTGTTGAGTCTGTTACTAAACGCACTGAAATAAAAAGTATTTTTATTGTGTCACTGAACACATGGCTGTGCAAAAAATCGATATGGCGATATATCGCGGTATTATTATATTATAATATATATTATTATAATATTGCAATATGTTGCCGTATCGATTTTATTGCACAGCCCTAATCCACAATAACATTCTCATTAGTATAAATTGTATTTCAAGATATCTGAATCTTTGATTGTATGAGTCAAAACTAAATTTAAGATATCTACAAATCCTTAAAAAGGAGAAGTGGTCGTTTCTTTTCGGATTCATTCATGTTGTCTCACTTCCCGTTTCTCTTCTTTTGTTGTTATCTCTTCGTTTCTAATGTCGCTCTTCACCTCTCTCTCCCTCTCTCTTTCTCTGTCTCTCTCTCCCTCTGTCTCTCTCTCTTTCTGTGTGTGTGTGTCCCTGTGTGTGTCTCTCTCTCCCTCTCTCTCTCCCTCTCTCTTTCTCTGTGTGTGTCTCTCTCCCTCTCCCTCTCTCTCTTTCTCTGTGTCTCTCTCTCCCTCTCTCTTTCTCTGTGTGTGTCTCTTGTGTGTGTCTCTCTCTCCCTCTCTCTGTCTCTCTCTTTCTCTGTGTGTGTCTCTCCCTCCCTCTCTCTCTCCCTCTCTCTGTCTCTTTCTCTGTGTGTCTCTCTCTCCCTCTCTCTCTCTCTCTCTCTCTCTGTCTCTCTCTTTCTGTGTGTGTGTGTGTATGTGTGTGTGTGTGTGTGTGTGTGTCTCCCTCTCTCTGTCTCCATCTCTCTCTATCTCCCTCTGTCTCTGTGTGTGTGACTCTCTCTGTCTCTGCCTCACTCCTCATGCTGCTCGGACTGACTCATCTTCCTCGTCATGCTCACCCTCCTCTTCATCAGGCTGCCGTCAGTCAGACATGGGTCTATGCAGTTGCGTTCTTGTTGTTTACCCTGATCCTCCTCTTCTTCCTCCTCCTCCACATAGAACATCACTCCATCCTCTGTTTTCCTTTGACTCTTTGAGTTCTGCATGTTTTTTTCTATCCTTTCCTGGTCTGTTCATCCTGGCTAACAGTTCTATTTTTTTTGCTTCTAGATTCTAGATTGTTCTGTCCGGCTTTGCCTTAGCGATATGGCTGATCGTTGTGCTAGTCATCTTTATTCACATGCTGGCCATATGTGACAGGGACTGGTGTTTTGGGTAAATAAAAAATAGGCCGACGTAATTTTTTCCTCTTTTTTTTTTTTTCCAGATCATAAAAAAGTGGATAATGTAAGCTTTCAAATGAGACATTATGCCATACATTGAAATCTGAAAATAGTTGCAGAAGATAGTATTGGAATGTTGGTACCATCAGAGAAAACAGATTTAGTGATATTTAGTGATCCTAAAACGTAATATGAAAAAAGAAAAGTGGAAAAACTTCAGCCGGCAGTTGAGTTGAGTTGTTTCAGGAAGCTACAGCTAGAAAGAAGTTGGAAAGCTATGCTCTCTGTACTAGAACACAACAAACTCCTGCCGCCCCGGACTCCTCTCTCCAACTCTCACTCATTTTTCCACCCTTCTCTTGCAACAACTCAACTCTTCTCCTTGACTTGTCAACTTGTACGTTGATGTTTCACATTTGTGTTGTTGGATTACATCACCGCTCGCTTCACGGCTGCCGGCTCATGATCAATACGAGACCAATTACAAAAATAGTTGTCCCCATTTGTCACATAGAGACAAAAAATGGTGAAAACAGGGTCCAGGCTGAAAAATACCCAAGTTACCCATTAAACATGGCAGGCATGGGAATAAAGCAGATGGCCGGGGTTATGGGTGGGTGGGAGGAGCAATGTCTGGTGGGGTGAAACTAGTGCTGCACGATTAATCGAATCGCAATCGCAATCGCGATGTCAGCACGTGCGATTGCATAACCGCAAAAGTGTGCGATTATTTTATTTTTTTCACGTCTTTTTGAGTGTGTGTGTGTGTGTGTGAGAGCCTCCTTTAAACTAACGTTACACGCGACGCAGCAAACACACGTTTCTCAGCCATCACACTGGGCATCAATACTAGCGGGAGACTTCTCCCATGCACTCCCGCAAATAAGTAATGTTATGTGCAGCAAGGTACATATTATCTACAGAGAGGGCGAGAGAGAACATCCATGATCGCTAACAGCAAGCTATGCTAATAACTAGCTAGCCGTTCGTTCAGAAACGCATGTAAACAGCCGTGTGATCAGTGAGAACGTCAGTAAAATAAGGAGAGAGCTGCAGGTGCTTATGCAGAACTAGTGCGCGATTAAGTACACAGTGGGGATGACCCGCTGTGATGAAGAATATAACGAGATTAACAAGGTTGATAGCAAAACACTGTCGCAGCTGCCAGCACTGGCAGCATCACCTCCAGGCTAGCTAACTAGCCTGTCACATGACGCCTTCATGGTCCCCTCGTTAAAAGTCTGCTGCACGTTCTCACCTCTCTCTCTCAAGAAGCGTCACGTGAGTGTGGCGTTTAAGGCCATCTGTCGCTACAAAATAAATAAACGGGGTGTATCATTCATTAGTATTGCTGGACAGACATGTAACTAACTTTGCAACTTTGCTGAGCCATCTTCTATGTGCTGTAACACAGTGCAGTTTCTATTTGACTGGTGTTTCTTTTTTACATGTTTGGGACAGGCAAATGTCTCAAAATGTTTTATTTTTTTGTAAAGATAATTTTTTAGTTTTAATATATTTTAAATTGTAACATATTTCATGTAGGCTATTTTAGTCTGTGATATGTGAAACCGTGGTATTTTTGTCCAAGGTTATCATACCGTCAAAAACTCATGCCGGCACATCCCTAGATACCTAGTGGCAGTGGTGGCCCAACGGTTAGAGAAGCGAGCTTCAATCCCCGGGACCGGCAGGATAAATCTGGGTGGGGAAAGTGAAAAGGCAGCGCTTGCCCCTCCCTCATTACCACCACTGAGGTGCCCTTGAGCAAGGCCTTAACCCCAACTGCTCCAGTGGAGCTGATCAGTGGCCAGCAGATCAGACTCTGGTTGTACTGGTCAGCTTCCAGGTATGAATGTGTGTGTGAATGTGAACAGGGCACTCCTGAAAAAGAGAGCATTGCTCTCAGTGAGACTCCCCCTGTATAAATAAAGGTAAAAAAAAAAAAAAAACTCTTGTTTATTATATCGCAATCACAATCGCAATCGCAATATTGTCCACCCTAATCGCTAATCGCACCTTTTCCCCAAATCGTGCAGCACTAGGTGAAACTCACGTGTGGTTATACCTCCTGACGCAACACACACACACACACACACACACACACACACACACACACACACAGGAAGAGAATGAAGAAGGGGCAGGCATTTATTCCAGCATTTATTTTATTCCCACATGATGTGAATGATTTAAATCCAGCATGAGGCAGATGGGCAGATGTACTGAGGGCTTTAGCCGTTATTATCCCCGCCCCACTGTCACCACAGTGCTTCTGATTGGCTGCTCTAACATGATGCCCCTCCCCCCTCACAGCTGTGCTTCTGATTGGCTCCTGCTGCTCTAACGCGATTCCCCCCCCCCTTGGTTCATGCTGCTCTAAAGCGATGCCCCTCCCCCCTCACAGCTGCCTTATGATTGGCTCGTGCTGCGCTAACATGATGCCCCTCCCCCCTCACAGCTGTGTTCTGATTGGCTCCTGCTAATGCCCCTCCCCTTGGCTCATACATCAGATCGGCAATTAGGCCCCACCCCCTTTTAGGGCGAAAACACAAGCCTCTCCCAACGGGGAGAGCCTTGTGTTTTCGCCCTAAAAGGGGCGGGAACATGTGGCGCCTACAAAATGACGTATTGCCAATCTGACGTATGCTGCTCTGAAAGCAATGCCCCTCCCCCCTCACAGCTGTGTTCTGATTGGCTCATGCTCCTTTAACACGATGCCCCTCCCCCCTCACAGCTGCGTAAGGTGGAGCGGGACAAGCAGACGATGGACCAGGAGATCGTGGAGCTGACCAACAAGCTGCTGGATGCCAAGAACACCATCGACCGTCTGGAGGAGCTCAACGTAGGTCACTTTTCATTATGACATATCTTATTATAATCAGAGCTGCAACTAACAATTATTTTCATTATCGATTAATCTGTGCATTATTTTCTTGATTAATCGATTCAACATTTGATCTATAACATGTCACAAAATGGTGAAAGATGTCTCACTTTTTCCCCAAAGCCCAAGATGACGTCATCAAATGTCTTCTTTTGTCCTGACCAACAGTCCACACACACACACACAAACACACACACACACACACACACACACACACACACACACACACACACACACACACACACACACACACACACACACACACACACACACACACACACACAGCCCAAAGATCTCCAAATCACTTTACTGTCATCAAAGACTAAAAACATGTAATCAAAAACATGCTACAGCATCAAAGCCCTCGCTGAATGCGGCTGGTGTGCACCTCCCGAAAAAATGAGACTAGACGCAAACAGCGCAAGTATAATAATAATGTAGATGGGGAGATAACCGAGGAGAGTGAAAGCTATTACCAAGTATATGCACTACATTCTTTCCTTGGGCTAACTTCTAGTCATTGAAATCCTAGTGGAATCACACAATTGACTAATTTTGCTGGGGACTTCCCTGTGACCCTCTCGTCAAGCTGACGTATATACGGTAGATCGAGTTTGAGTATATATATATATATATATATATATATATATATTTTTTTTTTTTCCCGATTTTTTATCCCATTTTTATCCCCCATTAGTGCTAATTTATTATTTTTTATTTATCCTGGTTGCTACTCCACCCTCTGCCGATCTGGGGAGAGCCGGAACTGGCTCCATGCTTCCTCCGAGACATGGGCAGTTAGCCAGCCGCTTCTTTTCACCTGACAGGGGAAGCTTCACCGGTAGGACATAGCACATGGGAGGTTCCAACCAGTTCCCCTCCCTCTGAACAGGTGCCCTTAACGACCAGAGGAGGAACCACATTAGCAACCAGGATATTGCATGTTTTGGTGAAGGGGGTTGGGGGCACTCGAGGACATGCGGATGGGCACGCATTCCTTCAGCGTTCACAACGTCCCAGGTGGGAATCGAACCCAGGACTTTCGAGCTGTGAGCGACAGCGCTTACCACTGCACCACCGTACCCCCCTAGAGTTCGAGTATATAGATCTTAGGGATGGGCATTTCTAGCAAAAACACTTTTTTTTTTTTGTGTGTGAGTACAATGTTGCATTGTCTCCCCTGATTCTAAGTCTAAAGGTCCTTACACATCAAGAGCGATGCGAATATACGGCACGAAATTGCGATGCGAGTTTTGACCCACCTGTCAATCACAGCCACAGATGTGTACACGTTGGAAGCGAATTTCTGAAAAATCGAACGTGGTTCGAAAAAATAAACACCGCAATAACGCTCAGCGAAACTTCGCCGTCGGTATGCACGGTTGCATTGACTGATATAGGTTCGGAAAATATTATTGACGTGCGAATTAATCGCACGAAAAAACGTGCTCGGTGTGTAAGGACCTTAAGGCTTTATTAATTAATAGAAAAAGCTTCTGCTGTGGATTTTTAGCTCAAACAAGCATTGCACCACTGAAGTAAAGAACATGTTACATGACATTGACATTTTCAAAAATAAAAAACAGTTTTGACAATCATGAGTGGTTCATTAAATATTTAGTAGGCTCAGGTCTGAGTGCCAAAGGGGTGCCAAAGTCACCCCCTCTCCCTCTTCATGGGATTTCATCCGCCATTCATTTTTCCATAAACCTTGCTTAAAATGCTTATAAAAATTGTTTTACTTGCTCAAACCAAGCGATTCGACTATACTTAGAATCAGGGGAGACAATGCAACATTTCACTAAAATTATTATTATTATTATTTTTTTTTGAATTTCGACTTTCAATAATAAAAGTCGACCTTGATAATAACAACGATTATTCGAAAATTCGAAATTCGATGCCCATCCCTAATAGATCTAGCTGCCGTTGGCAAGGCTCCAAGTCGAGGCTGACTTTGGAGCGTGTTCCACGCTTAAAGGAGAACTTACCTCCAAAACACTTTTTTTCAGCTTTTAACCAATATATATGACTTTGGGGGTGATGTGTGAAGAATTCTGGTCAAAATTTCCACATTTGACACCAAACTGTTGCCATTTTACCATTTGTATCATTTTTCAGCAGCATACCTGGCATAAGCGCCCTCTAAGGGTGTAACACTGCTTTTTTTTTCTTCTCTCAAATGAATGGGATATTTGACATGTCATGACGTCATAGTGAACCAAAGACTATGGGATTTCAAGATAGTTACTCCCCTACTCCCCCTGTACCCTTTCGGCTCCTCACAACTCCAAGCCTATTGCCATGATGTCACTTGACCTGTTAATTTATTACAATCGCCTGTTATTTTCCTACCAACTCCTATGTAACACAATACTATCAATAAACACCCCTATAATCATAAAAGGAAGGACATAGCAAGTAAATCATTCCCAACCTTTTTCATACTAAGGGGCCCTATGATGAGATTTGGTCTCATGTAAATCTTATTTTTTATTTTTTATAGCCTAGATATGATTTTGTCCAGAATTCCATATAATTAGGTTGAGAGACAACGAATGCTGGAATCCTCTCAAGGACGACTGGTGGTCTTCTGTGCCCCTTTTCGCTGGGGACACAGAGCTGCTGCACTGACTGCCCGGAGGGAGGGAGGGGTTTATTGTGTGTTTGCAGCAATCAGCTCCGAGAGCCCAGCATCAAAGTGAGAGCCTCAATTTCATCCTTCCGCAAACAAATCTTATCGCAGCGCACATGTAAAATATAACGCTATACTACGACGTGACAACGTGACAAAGCTGGTCTAAACACATCGGCTACTATAATAACGTCACTTTGTACAAGCAACACCAACTTTTCAGGAAATGTCAGCAGCGACTGGGGACTGGGGGGGGGGGGGACTCGCTGTGTGTGTGTTTTGCTGCGCGGAATGGATTTGATCAGGGAAGTAGCTCCTGTGCTCTTAAAATACTGAACACCACGTTGTCATATTTGACATATGTCTTCATTGTAGACAGTTTATCGCTGAATGTGTCATTACATTATAAATATCTTACCTGAATAAGCTCAAATGCTGTTAGAGGACTATCACACCGAGTCTGATGCCCTTTCTGCGGCCACGCAGCAGCTCGTAGGCACCCTGCCTTTTAGAGCGCGAGCACGAGCTGCTGTGTGCTCAGGCAGCGGGGACACGCGGGCGGAGCTCTTCACAGGTCTGACACTGCCCTGCCTGCAGTAACTTTTAACAAGAATCACGAAAAGCCCCAAAACGCAAATTAAAAACGGATTTCATTGCGCGGTTTATCTCTAGTTAGACGAGGGAATTACGTGGAGAAATCTCGCATTGTGTTACCCCAGAGCGAGAGGTTTGTCCTATTGTGGGTGTGTGTGCTGCTGTTAACGAGCCCATGTCACTTTGCTCTCGTAACGTAGTTTGAGTAGTTTCCATAGAGATACATGCAGAAAAATAATTAAATTTCTAGTTCGCCACTGAATTACCAAATTGATATAACTTTCAACCATTTTCAGATTTTCTGTTTCCATACAGACCAACAGCGTTGGCTAGTTGTTGATATTTATAGAGATATTGCCCCTCTCAAATAAATTATTTTTGAGGCAGTAGGCAAACTGTAATGGCGTCGATTTCCGAAAAAGAATCTCGACTTGAACACAGCCAAAGAGTCCAGTATAGACAAGAGCATATGTCATTTCTTGGTTTTTTCCATAGTTATTTTCAAATCACTGTTCTAATACATATCTAGGGGGTAAGTCCTCCTTTAAGGAAAGCTGGAACCAGATCATTTTAGTATTGTTGTCTTAAATATGTGTGTGTGTGTGTGTGTGTGTGTGTGTGTGTTGATGGTAACATTACATACAATGCCAACAACAGCATTATGAATATAAACCCCGTCATTCGAATATTATTTGACCACATGTCGTGACTGTGGGGCGAAGGAAAACTAGACTAACAGGGCCATCTACCAAGTTACCCGGGTAAGAGAGCCTCTTTATCCCACAGGCTAGACTAACAGGGCCATCTACCAAGTTACCCGGGTAGGAGAGCCTCTTTATCCCACAGGCTAGACTAACAGGGCCATCTACCAAGTTACCCGGGTAAGAGAGCCTCTTTATCCCACAGGCGATAGCTGCTGGCGAGCACGTGTGTGGAGCTTTTTTCCCCCAGAGATTTTCGTAAAGCTGCCAAATTAATATGCACCTCTGGTTACCCGCCTCAAATGGTGACAGAAGTGAATTTAGTAGGGCTGTCCCGAATACCATATTTCGAGCTTCGAAACTTCGGGGAGATCAAATCGATCGTAATCGAAGCTTCTACATCCTGGGGTGGGCAGTGGGGGGTTACAAAAAAAAGAAAAACTCCTAACAGAGTAATGGGTTGAAAATAGGACTCAGCTCAGCATGTCCGTGGCGCATAGTAAACTTTCTTCTAGGCTCCTAGAGGAGCTCATCTGTCCTGATCTGTTGGTCCGGATTTTCATCCAAATTCAGATTCAAATTCATTTATTTAAAGAATGGGACTTTACACGTTAATGAACAGTACAGCCGTACAGTAAACATGCCAGGTTATAGCCCAAGGGCTAGTTTCCACCTGTAGTCCCATGGCAGGTTGATGTAATCATGAAAGAGAAAAAAAAAATTAATAGTACTAAAAAGATTAATAGTACAGAAGATTAGTAAAACCAAAAATGATTAAAACACACACAATTAATAGTACCAAAAAATTAATAGTACAAAAGGTTAGTAAAACCTAAAATGAATAAAAAACACAGAGCATGCAGCGATATGTTAGGTGTGATCACATTGCTGGTTTGATCTGAGCCATAGTTTCAACTGGCCTTTGAAGGTGGCGAGACTAGGGCATTCTCTAATAGAGGGAGGTAGATTATTCCAGAAGGTGCTTCCCATGAAGGATAAGGTCTTCTGGCTAAAGGAAGTTTTTCTAAAGGGGACCTCACAGACCTTGTTCGTGATGGCCCGAGTGACACGGGTCGAGTTGGCGGTCGAACGATATTTGATGAAGTCAGCAAGAGGAGGCGGCGCCAGTCCATGTAGAACTTTGTATATTAGACAGGCAGAGGTGAAATTTCTAAAGTTCTCAAAACTTAGCATGTCATATTTACGTATGACATGACAGTGGTGATGAGAAAAGGGTTTTTTATCTAGTATTTTCAGGGCTTTTTTATAAAGTAGTTCGGCTGGTTTGAGAGTGGTTACACCTGTCAACGACCAGCTAGTTATACAATAATTCAGATGCGAAAGGATCATCGAGTGTAAAAATAAAAACGCAGCGTCTGTGGACAGACAGCTCCTTATTTGTCTGAAATTATACAAGTGGAATTAAAAAAATTTGGAGATCATTTTAATGTGGTTACTGAACGTTAGGTTGGAGTCCAACATCACGCCTAAGTATTTAACCCTTGTGTGGTGTTCATGTTTTTGTTACTCAGCCAATGTTTGCGGGTCTGGTGGACCCGCCGCATTATTGGGTTTTTAAATCAATACAGCCATAACAATTTATGTAAAGATACTTACCAGATGTTTAATTTATCCCAATTACTAGCAATGAAGAGAGCATATGGTTAATATTGATCATTTACCTCTGTTAGATCACATTTATCAAAGTGCTATCCGTTTTTTATGATAAAATGGGAAAAAAGGAAAAAAGCTTCTCTCTCTTCAAAAATGATCTCTAAGGCCCTCTGAGCAGAGAATCTTTCCGCCATCTTGAGATGCAGAGCCACACAAAGCAATGAAAGCAGCGCAAGAAAATACAGAATGGTTCATTCATACATATAAGATGTCCGGGTCCAGTGGACCCGGACATCTTATATGTAATAGAAATGTGTAGGGGGGGTGTATGGTGTGTGGTCATTAAATATGTATTCTGATATATGTTCTTCACAGAAAATGAGCCAAAGTCAGTGAGTCTCAGTTTGAAAAATTAATTAATTGTATCATTTTTCTTTTAATAAAAAATGAAAACGGGTCCCACAGACCCGAACACCACACAAGGGTTAAACTCGTTAACCACAGCTAATTCCTCTGACCCCAAGAAGACATTGGAGCGCGGAGGTGCAATGTTTCTTTTAGAAAAGAACATACAAACTGTTTTTTTTGCATTCAGCACGAGACAAGATTTAGTTAGCCATGCCTGGATATGAGAGAGAGCTGAAGATAAGACACGTGCCGCCTCCCCTGGGTTTTTAGCCCTTGTGAAGATAACTGTGTCGTCAGCATAAAGCTGGACATCTACATTAAAACACTAATCAGGAAGATCATTAATGTACAAAGAAAAGAAAATTGGCCCCAAAATTGACCCTTGGGGGACCCCTACTGGACAGCTCAGGTATCCGCTCTGTCGATCCGTAAAAAGTAGCGTTAGACATCGGGATGTGTATCGTTTCATATTTTTCCGATACCGATGCTAAAACGAGACTTTTAAAACAGTACTGGTGCCTAAACGGAGCCTGAAATGGTACTTAAAAAAATGTAAAGCGTATTTAAAAGCATTTTTTTAAGAGGCTGTAAAGAGGATTTCAAACGATAATGTTATGTGTTATGCCCCATAATGTTAGTGAAGGTGCGTATGGTGCCGGTTTCAGCAGCAGTGTGCGGATATTTTACTCAGCATCTCGGGGCATGGCACCTAAATGAGGCACCTCGTTAACGGTAGTACCGGTTGTAAAAGTACCGGTACCAAATCAGTACCGCGTTTCGGTACCCAACCCTAGTTAGACACGGAGTGTGGATATTGTTTTTTGCCTCAAAATATTAATTTATTCAGGTGGGCGCAACGTAACATTGGCGGACTTCTCCCTGCTCTCTGAGCTCGTCAAGGAGACCTGTGTATCTGTCACTACTGCTACTTGATAACATTATAAACTAAGAAGTTGAAACTATTTGAACACTTAAATAAATACTAATAATAATACATCAGATTTATATAGCGCTTTTCCTAGTGCTCAAAGCCGTTTTACAACACAAGATAAACCAACTTTAATAGAGAAAAACAAAAAGGAGAGGGTAGGGTCGAGAATGATACCAAGGTTGCGGACGTGGGTGGACGTTACTCACACTCTGTTGAAATGAGGAAATAAGTGTACGTTAGTTTCATGTTTACAACACAAGCTTTTTCAGGTCTGCAGCTCTGGGGCTGCTGGGCGTTTTAAAGCAAGGTGTGTTTGTTTGTGTGCACGGCGCGTGCCGGTGGGGTTTCGAGTAAAGTTCTCCGTGTTGGCCTGAAGGACCCTGCCCAGCCAGGAAACTAGAGACTGTCTCACAAAGAGAGGGGGCGGGCAGGTTGGGGGCGAAGCTTTCGACTGCTGATTTGGACGTCTCACTTACCATGGCATCGATTGAAGCTTCAAAGCGTAAATTTTTTGGGGTCTGCCGGGCCCTACGATTTAGTCATGAAATAGCTAGTGAAAATTGTAAAAACCTTTCCCAAGTGAAATGAAACGGTTTGCAGCAGCCACTTCGGCCATAACCACAAAATAACTTCCAAAAAACCTGTTAGAATATAACGAGAGATGTTCGCGAGAGTATGCGTGGCGTTCACATTGTTTATGCTATGTTGCTAGGCAGCGCGAACGGGTGAAGGCAGGCAGCTGCGTTTCACTTCCGGGTTTCACTTCCGCGTTTATCCGGTCCGGCGGTAAGGAGAGAGAGAGAGAGAGCCCCCTGTTGACGCGAGTTTAGACAGACACAGACTTAATAATCATCTAAGGGAGCAATCTCCGATTCACACAGCTTTGGTCTCAGCTACTATTATAGGTAAGATGTGATGCATCAATATTGTAATTATACTGTTTAATAACAATCGAAAAAGTTGCTCGTAGCTGCTTTAATTCATTTTTGTCATCATCATCTACTTTTATTATTAGTGGCCGGGCCAGCGAAGCGGCATGGCCACTTATTGTATTTGCAGCAAGGGAATAGCTCGCACAGCTCCAGGTCTTAAGCAGCTCAATCGGTGCAGGTTGCAGGGAGATCACAGTAACAGAGGTAGGCAACAGCACTCGAATTAGAGTAAATCTTGAGTTTTTTTATTAAGGGCAAAACAGACGCGTTTCAGCCTTAGGCCATCATCAGTGTACATCAGAACAGATGACAATGGGTAGTATATATATCACTCACCTCCTTCTCTGTGATTGGCTGCATTGCAGCTTCCACAGATGCACTCCATCTGCTGATGTTTTTTTCAAGGTGATTTGTTTGACCACACCTATATATATACTACCCATTGTCATCTGTTCTGATGTACACTGATGATGGCCTAAGGCTGAAACGCGTCTGTTTTGCCCTTAATAAAAAAACTCAAGATTTACTCTAATTCGAGTGCTGTTGCCTACCTCTGTCACTTATTGTATTTGCCTATATTATTTTTATTTTTTTTTATTCTCCCGGGAAGTTCGACTTCCCATGCATGAAAACTAACCAAACTTTGCACAAAGGTCCAGTCCCATGCCAAACGTCTTTGGCGCAAATTTGGGGCCAGTAGTCCTAACGGTGGCACTACAGCGACCGTCTAAAGTTTCAAACTTTGAAAATTCATAAAAAATCAGGCATACGGCAGTGCTACGGCTTTGCAATTTGTACATTGCAACCTATGGCCAATTATGAAGTCTAAAGACCGCAAAACTGCAAAAACTGTAAAACGAATTAAACCCTACTCCTCCCACATTTTTTCTTCAAATGACACCAAACTTCAGCATCTGCATCACTAGACTGTCCTACACAAAAGTATCAAAACACATTTTCGATCGGTCAAAAATTGAGCCCACAGTCCATCAAAACGTTTAATTCTGCCCCCGTGTATAGCCTAATTGCCTTAATTACCTATGGCAATTAGGTTGTATTTGTGATGTCATCACTCAGTCAAGCAATTGTGATGCCATCACTGATGTCACTCGAGCAATTGTGATGTCATAATAGCTCAAAGCCTTGAGACTTGCCCGGCCACGACCCATTGCTGCGCAGCAGCTATAATTCTATTTTATTATTGAAACATATTGATGTAAATAGATGATTCATAATTGTTTTACTGCTGTTATTATTATTATTATTATTATTATATTATTATTATTATACTAATTGCACTAAATGGCATAGTTAAAGGGGGACTGACCCCCCCAGATTTCTTGCAAAACGGTATTCTACTTGATTTGAAAACTCTGCAGGCAAGATGGCCGCCTATACTCTCTTTTTTAGCTGGCAGAATTCCTCCCCCATAAATTAACATAACTTGGCCAATAAGTATGTAACATACAAAATAAAACAAACGGTAATGTCTTCATTTGATGTAGAATGCAGAGGACATGTAACTGTTTAGTTAAACTCGCATTCCAGGAATATTGCTCTAAAGATAACGTAAGTGGCTCGAGACCGTTTCGTCCTGAAACCCACTCGCTTTGTGCCAGAACACAATCGATTTGGGGGTGGAACAAGCCAGGATTGGCCAACGCCACGCCAGTGCCCAGAACTGTCAAATCAAATCATCGACAGAGACGCTATGGCCCACCTCCCAGTATTTTCAGTCTATCAGAGATAGATATCATAGGAAACGTTATGAATATAGCCACGTTATAAACAACAAACTAACGCTGGTGATCCATATGGAAACAGTGTTACTCGAAATGGTTAAAAGTTTTATCAATTTGGTCATTCAGTGGCGTTTTACTGCCCTGTAACATAACTAACTAGCGGCTAATATTAGCCACAGTAGGCGATTACCCATGGATGCATTGCTCTTAACTCATTCATGGCCAGTTTAGGACTGCCAATATTTAGCACAGGCCAAAGATTTTCATAATTGTTGGTCATCTTTCAAGACCCACAGTAAATTATCTATTAGCACCAAAGTGATTTGCAATACCTCAAAATGAAGATGTACGTCTCTGGGTTCACCAGGAAAAAAAAAGTGAGCTTTTAGCATGTTCTGTACTCTACTTTTAGCCATTTATATACACCCTGTTTTCACCAAAAAGGTCTCTCTGAGAAGAGAAATTGCAGAAAATTGCATTTTTGTAAAGCACACAATCTCAGGCAGAACTCGCTCTCAATTCTTTTATTTTGAACTGTATTGACATCAGACATGTAAATATTATTCGTTATGACACAAATGACAAAAAAAATATATATATATATATATATATATACATTAAGTGCTTTTTTTACATTCAACAATACAGTTTACTCAGTGTGAGTGAGTGTGATCATAGAATAGAATGCAGAGATCAGTGTAGTCTCTCACACACACACACACACACACACACACACACACACATACACACACTCCTTACCGCGAGATCATCCGGGTCCTGTCGCATTGGAGTCCAGTCTTCCTCGCCCTCGACAGGAAAGTGGCCGTGCTGCTTGGCTCTGTGTGAAAGCCATTTCTGTGGCGAGGCTGCTGTTCTCCTCCTGCTCACAAAGTTGTGACTCCGTCTCGTCTCTTTCGGGCTGGGACACAGGAACGGGGTCCAGGGACCAGGATCGATCATGTTGGTCACGGGTTTGACTACCGCGAACAACTGATCGATGTCCGCTGCCCTGCAGCAAGCCGACCAGCTCGTGCAGCGCGCCGAGGGCCGTTTCAATGGCGTTTCTCCTCTCTGCACAAGGAAGCGCGTTTCTCTGTTTTCTGTATTTCCTCCTGCTCATTTCAAAACAACAGCTGCGGTATGTGTTTGATTGCGTGTTGTCGGCTTGGCTTTGAGGCTAGGGACCTGATAACATGTCACAGGCTGGGGAAGTCTTTGAACTACGCGCTGCACTAATAAAAACAAAAACACGTCAAACACGTCTTTGGCGTGGATGGCTATTCCTGATAACACGTCAAAGACGTCTTTGGCGGTGAATGAGTTAAAGGGCTTGCGCCGCGTGAACTACAGTACATGGGGAGAAAAAACAATTCTTCACATGAGTGGGGCACGTGCAAATACCACCGTGACGTCACGATGTACCAAATCTCCCATTCATTTGAGGGCACAAAAAAAGCAGGTTTGAACCCATAGAGGGAACTTATGCTGCTGAAAATGATACAAATGGTACAATAGTAACAGTTTGGTCTCAAATGTGGAAAGTTTGACCAGAATTCTTCACACACCACCCCCAAAGTCATATATATTGGTTAAAAGCTGAAAAAGGTGTTTTGGGGGTAAGTTACACTTTAAGGAGGAGGAGGTAGAGTCTCCTTCAGTACCTGGGCGATCACCTGTGTGATCTTTGGGGAGAAACGCAGTCTGTGCATGAGTTTTCATGGTGAAGTCACTATCGATCAAATGGACCATCAGGCTCATATATGCTATGGTTCCATAGTTCGGCTGGACCATCAATCTGTCAATCTGTCCCCGCAATTCTGTCTCCACGTTTGTTCACTGCTGATCGTATCGACCACCAGGTAATGTAATGTTTGAAGTTGCGAGATGGCGAGAAGCATTCTAAATCCCTCATTTTGCAGCGTGCAGATATCAACACAATACCAGTGGTTCTCAAATGGGGGTCCGGGGACCCCCAGGGGTCCGTGGCACTTTGCCAGGGGGTCCGCGAAAAGTTTTCAGGAAAATAAAAATAAAAAACTTTTTTTTGTTGCAAAAGCTTCATAGTTCAACAAAAATATTGTATGCTTTAAATCTAAAATGGTTCATGGATTACATTTTAATCTAAGAAACCTATCAATTTAAAAGTCAAGCACGTTACCGTGGAAACAATTAAGCTTAGCCCAAAATCAGAATGAGGGGGTCCCTGGTATATTTTCTATCTTGTAAGGGGTCCTTGGCTGAAAAACATTTGAGAATAGGCTATCGGGGCTGAGAAAGTGCAGCAAGTTTGGTGATTCTATTCATGTGCTGATCCGGTCGTTTGAGAGTGAAACCTGTTATACTGCGTTCATTCTTACTTTAATGGGCGGTTTCTCACTGTACATCTGCGCAGGTCTGCCTGCCTGACTGCCTCGTGCCGTCAGAGGCAGAGCCTCTCTGCTGACTGCTCCGCCTCCTCACTTCGTCATGAAAGTAGGAGCGCTTGTTTTCCTGCAGCTGATGTCCCGAATGAAAATACGGCAGAATCGACGTCATTTAGAAATGAGATTGGTGCTTTCTATGAATCGAGATCACGATTTTATTTCGATTAAACGTGCAGCCCTACTGTACAGTGTACTACCTAATCAATCTGAGTGAGTATAAAAAGTATCTCTCTCTCCCTCTCTGTCTCTCTCTCCCTCTCTATCCCTCTCTCCCCCTCTCAGGAGCGGTACAGGCAGGACTGTAACTTGGCGGTTCAGCTGCTCAAGTGCAACAAGTCGCATTTCAGAAACCACAAGTTTGCTGATGTAAGTACAGCTGTGTGTGTGTAGAGATTCTGTGATAAAAAGTTTCAAAGGGCACTGGTGTTGTCAGCCATTGCCTGGTCTTTTGCTTGTGGAAGAAGAAAGGAAGAGGCAGAGGTGAAAAATCAGGAGAAACTGCACTATGTGACATCTACATAGAGCAGCGGTTCTCAATTGGTGGGTCGGGACCCAAAAGTGGGTCACGGGGTCGTTTTGAATGGGCCGCGCATCAGTGGTGTAGTCTACCTTTTTTCAGAGGGTATACTGTGGGGGGGGGGGGGCGTGGTTTCGGCCGGAAGTGGGCGGAGATTCGACCCATTTCTTGTTGTTGTTCCTCCCCAAATTTACAGAATAGCTTCAGCCATAGCTTCGCGTTTTTCTTTCCTGGCTTGACAGAAAAAGTCTGCCTTCACGCGCCTTGTCGGCTTGAAAATAGAACTCATGTAAAAATCGGCGCAGCTCAGGCGAGGCGTGGGTACACAGAAGGTTCACGTTGAGGCGCCCTGTGTACACAGCCTCATTGACTAAAAAGGACGCCTTTAAAAGCGTGGGTAAAGGCAATGCTTGGGTGCTGTGTGTGAACGTAGGATAACACACAGGGTGAATTTTATGAATGGAAATTGAAAACGATACGTATCATAGCGCATTTCCCAGTGCGCCAACGCAAATCTGAATAATTTCGCAGTGTGTAGATTGCGTCTACCTGCGTTGCACGTAGACTACACCACTGTCGCGCATGTGTTATGGTCAGGTTCCAAACCTCACATCGCTCCCTCCGCTCCTCCACCAGTGCAGGTCACCTTGCCCCTCCTCCACTAGGTGGGCTCAAAAGTCGCTCATCCCTATCGCGACTATTCTCGTCCCTGGCACCACAATGGTGGAACGAGCTCCCCCCTTCGGTCAGGACGGCCGAATCACTGGCCATCTTTTGGCGAAGACTAAAAACACATCTTTTCAGGCTCCATCTGGGCCCATCTTGAACTAACATTTCTTAATTAAAAAAAAAATCCTTCTCAATCTACTTTCTAGAGGTGCTACTCTCTTCCTTCAAAGTTGTAGCTGTCATAGATTGTGTTGTAAAGTTGATTTCTCTACTGTTGACAAAATGTGATATTGTAAGTCGCTTTGGATAAAAGTGTCTGCCAAATGACGTAATGTAATGTGTGCATGAAAAAAATTATTCTACTCCTTGAGGATGTAGCAGGCCCATTTCTAAAGCCAGAGTGAATCTACTGGTATCCCCTGATCTAGAATACTGCCAGGGAAAAACAGGCATGGCCATTTTAAAATGGTCTCTCACCTCAAGATACTGTATCTGAATGAGAATGGGGCAATCTTACTTTTTAGGCCTATATATATACTGATATATAGGCCTAAAAAATAAAAAATGAAATTGTAAATTTGGGTTGCGACTTAAAGAAAAAAATGTGGGTTGTGAGGCTAGATCAGTTGAGAACCACTAGATTTAAGCTAGAGTCCAACATGAAGCCCGACTTTTTCTTTCTTTCTTTTCTTTTAATAGCCTACTAGCTAAATCTAATGTGTTTGGTCAATTTTGAGTAGCTAATTTTCAAACTTTTTGTGGCCAAGGCACACCAAATGGCAAACCGAAATCTCAAGGCACACCTGTATTCATATCCATGCAAAATAGTCTGTAAATGCTTTTTATTTACTTAACAAGCATATTTACTTAACAAAATAATTCAAGAATTCATTTGAAACTTTGTAAAATTACATCAAAGCAGCAACATACTGTACCATTTAGTCTATCCAATCAATTGTTGAGGCAGAATATCAGAGCAATATACATTCTATTAAACATGTCAATTTCTTATCTGACCTATTCTCCCTACCCATACCTTTCCATCCACAACGTCTGTCTGTCTGACCCACGATACAAATCTCCCTCTGTTTTCATTGTCGCCTAATGGAGACTCCATGCGATGGAAAACGGTGAAAGGGCCAAAGTGAAAGTAAAATGATTGCTTTACTCCCCCCCCAAACTCCTTTGAGATGCCCCCTGACAACGCTGTTACTCTTGTTGTGTTGAAATGCACCACATTACCTTAATGTTTGCTTCCCTGACTAGGAACCATGTGGCTGTGTCTGTGCGCATCCACTCAGGTCTGCTTGACTTCAACAAGCGCTGCGCAGCGCATGCAGTCCTGGAGCACGATGCATGCAGCATGTCATCGATTGAAAAATATTTTTTTGTCAAGTGTTTTGGGCACATTTGCACGTAATTTCGAGATTTACTCAGTTAGAATAATTACATAATTTTACATGTTTCCTAATAAATCTATAGCTGTCTGAGTCCCCTTTTAGTGGATAGCACCAGGCAGCTCAATTTAAACCCTGTTTGTCACAAAATCTCACGGCACCATTTGGGAACCACTGACTTATTATATCAACACCATTACATTAAGCATTACCAGTATTAAATGTGTCAGTTCAAACAGTTTGTCAGAAAATGTTTCAGGAATCAGAGCCTCAAATCTGGAGATACGCAAGTATGATTTAATTGACAGTCTACGCATCTTACTCTGCTCGGTATTTTAGCCATATAAATCAAGGCTATAATAATAATGTGCTTATTGTAGTCATTTATCACCATGTCGGGTAAGAAAATAGAGGATACTTCATGAATCAATGTGGCTAAAATATATGTTGGAGATTAGATGATCCATGGAGAGAGTCACTCAAAGATTTTCATGTCAATAAATGTCTGTTAAAGTCACTATCACCAACTGAGTTAACACAGTTTGAGCCTATGGCCCATTGATGGAAGCCTTTGCATTTTAAGTATTGCAGCATTTATGAACTGGGTGTCTGTGATGTGATTATCACCTTACAGTGTTTCCCCTAGAAAATGTTTCAGGCCTGGAAGGATTTCTAAACGTACCTCGACCGCAACGGTGGGGGCCCTCGCTGGCGACGCTAAACTTTTAGCTAACTTGTTCGCATCTATGTTCGCAATGGCATCCCAAGTATCATCATACTATTATGGGATGCAATGCGAACAGTTGTATTATGGGATGTGCGTTTCGCAGGCAACGACACGTTGACATGTTTTGGAACAGGGCTGCACGCTGGCACAATACTCCTAAAAGCAAAATGCTTATTGTTTTGAATGATTTGGCATCTTCTATTACTGTCAACACTGTCAACACCAGTATTTCTGTATTGTAATAATATGCCATAAAGGTTTATTGAAATTTTGGGGAGAGCAGAAAAAAAATCTTAAAAAAACTAAAACTATTCTTTTTCTGGCCTGGCGGCCCGCCAGGCCTGTAGAATGGTAGGGGAAACACTGCCTTAGATTATGCTCCTAAGTTGAAAAAGTTAGCAGCACATTTAAGGACACAATGATGAATCTACCGTTCTCATGATGCACTAGGAATTTCTTACCAGAATGACTCAATGCTATGTATTGGCTATTGTCATTGAATTATCACTAACCATTTATTTAGTCATCTGTAGTTTGCCTAACATTGTGTCATGGTGGTCATGATTGTAAATGTTCACGTTACTGTGTGATTAGTGACATCCCACAGTGTGCTGTGAAATGATAGTCTCACTGTGCACTGCAGACAGTGAAAAACCATAGCAGATAGCTGCTCTTAGATGGTCTAACATTAACAGACAGTCATATTGACAGCAGTCATATTGTCAACAACACATTTTAGCGATCTTGAATTACATGTTGGGTAACGTTAGTAATTCCAGAATTTGCTTGATCGTTAGCTAGCATCCCGCTAGCGATGCTAACATTAGACGCTAAGATGTCATTGTCATGCCAGCCAACCTAACCTTAGTCAGAACTCGTCTGCTGAAGCTGTAGCTTTGTCTCCTGCGTACAAAACCACCAGCTGACACATTTTAATTCCATCTGTTTGTGCGTGTGTTGGATAGGGATGGGAATTTCATGAATTTCCTTAACCTTTAGTTGCACACCTTAACGATCAATTACTTGATTAATCATTAACATGGTCCCCCCCCTTTGATGGTGATGATGTCATAATGCCCTAAAATGACCTTTTTTTTGTTTCCGAGTAGTGGGTGACATTTCCAACCTATGTGCAAAGTTTGGTTACTGTGGGCCTTAGGGATTCTGACGTGTATACAGTTGTACAGAAGAAGAAGAAGAATAACAAGAATAAGAATAAACATAGCAACCAAACATAGCATAGTGCGTTCCAGCCCCTTCGGGGCTTGAACCCCTAATAACTATAATGTATTTGTGTGTGTGTGTGTGTGTGTGTGTGTGTGTGTGTGTGTGTGTGTGTGTGTGTGTGTGTGTGCGCGTGCGTGCGTGCTTGCTCTCCCCTGCAGCTGCCCTATGAGTTACAGGACATGGTGAATAAGCATATGAAGAGCGGTCTGCCGGAGCGCGGCCCCCCCACGGGCGGCGGCCCCCAGGGGCCCTCTCAGGTAAGAGTAGGAATCACCAGAGTCCCCACGATCCAAAATCATCACGATACTTAAGTCATGATACAATATTATTGTGATACCTGTTGTTGTAGAAATGGTGTTTATACCAAGAACACCATTCCTCATCCGCATGATCAGACAGTGTCTCTAACCAAAATTATAAGACCGGTGACCAGACATTTATAATAATAGAAGCCAGGAGTCCAGGAAAGTAAGATCAATAAGTTGTATTTAAGCCATACATACTTTGGCAAACTTAGTTGCCAAAGGACTGAATTCTCAATGTACGCATGATGTTGTTATACAGAGTCCCAGAATAAACTCCCGCACACTGTCTCCACATGCAATAAAAAGTTTAATCAGAATAACGTTTCGGTCGTGAGACCTTCATCAGATTCTCTTCTGAATCTCACGACCGAAACGTTATTCTGATCAAACTTTTTATTGCATGTGGAGACAGTGTGCGGGAGTTTATTCTGGTACTGTGTCGGGTTTCGCCCTTCTCCGACGCACCTGTTGAGCCTAGGTGTGCAAAAGCTTTTTTCCTTCAAGTTATACAGAGTCCGAAATATTCAGTGGCGATGTCACAATTTGACATGTACTTTATAGAGGAAGGCAGAGAGAAACAGAGGGGAGGGGTGATGACTTTGCGTGTGTGTGTTGGAGCACATAGTTATTTTTATTGAAACAAATAGTTATAACATTTGGGTCCAAACAACATTAAAAAAACACATGAATATGATAAACCCATACATGGTGCAGTCAGACTGAGCAGGGCTGCCCGTGCTTATCAGCAAAGCATTCCTGTCTCAGGGTCACTGTCATGCTGTATTCTCTGAACAAAGGAGAGCAATCTGCTCCTTGATGTGTCTGCCTGTCCAAATATGCATTTATGACTAATAACTCATACCATTAATTATGCGTAACTATGCAATTATAGCTTATTGATTATTAAATGCCAATGGAACTTAAATTTTATTATATATCACCTACTGTATGTCACAATACGATATCACGATACCTAAGTCACCATACGATATTATCACAATACTTAAGTCACAATACAATATTATTGCGATACCCATTTAATCCCACCGGTCACACTAGTGGCCGTAAAAAACGTTATAATGTTGTGAATTGTCACATGACCAGAGCTGTTTACTTCCTGGTTGCACCAGGAGAAGAGGATCGCTGCATCAAAGCTCCCAAACAAAAGGTTATTAAAGTATGTTAACATAAAGATAGGACAAAGAATTTTGGTACATCTCTCTATCATCTTCAAGGTGTCTACTATTGATGTATGAATTTACAATTACTCAAGTTTGTCCAGTGTGGTCATAGAATGAGTAAACATGTCCACAGCAACAATAGCGATAACACAGTGGGATAACACAGTTATCCCAGTTATGTTCCATGACCATAAGCATAACGGTAGTAACGTTAGGCATATTTGCGACTGTTGCATTACTCCACACAAGACGGTAATGTTATTAGCCCTGGCGATTGATGTAAGCGACCATGGCAGTGTTGTCTGAGGGTATCAGTACATGGTGACCATGTATCTGATTCTGCAAGTGGCGTAGAGCCAGGCGAACCGCCTCCAACTCTAGCATGTTTATGTGGCGAAGCGCCCACTGGCCGTTTGCCGAGAGTCCCTCGAACACCACACCCCATCCGATTCCCCACAGGGAGGCGTCAGCCCCAATGACACTTCTGAGCGGGAGCGGACCCAACCGAGTGCCCGATGAGAGCCAATGTGGGTCCGTCCACGTGGCTAAAGCCTGCCGGGCATGGTCCATCAGCGCCAACTCACAACGGCGATGCTTCACCAGCAGTGTTGGGAACGTTACTTTAAAAAAGTAATTAGTTATAGTTACTCACTACTTGTTCCAAAAAGTAACTGAGTTAGTAACTGAATTACTCTATAATAAAAGTAACTAGTTACCAGGCAAAGTAACTATTTGCGTTATCTCCACCTTGAAAATGCCAAATTTTCATGGATTGCTGCAAACCTGAGGGTACCCTCACGGGCCCCTCGGGCCGACCAAAACGGGCCGAGGCCGGGCTTGTTTTTTATTTATTTTTAATTAATAGGTCCGGGGTCGGGCCGTTTCAATAATTCAATTAAATAATGTTGTATTAGCGTACTCGCTTGATTTTACACAGCGGAGCACAGTCAGACAAAGAGGAGGAGTGCACAGACACTCCCCCAGCCACACACAGACCCTGTCCGTCCATGTACAGCGAGCGGACAGCTCCCGAACACACAGAGAGAGAGAGAGAGAGAGAGTCAGAGAGACAGACAGAGAGAGGCTGCGCAGGACGGCCGCGCGGCGACGCAGCACGCGGAACAGAGAGGGAGAGAGATGTGTCATTATATCGTAATATTGGCTTCGGGCCTCGCAACGGGCTGGATCGGGCACGGGTCTGCATGTCACGGGCCGGGGAGGGCTCGGGCCGAAATTTCAGCCCCGCGCAGCTCTCTACTCCGGACTCGCCATTTCTGCTGCTTCCTCGAATCTGTTTGGTGTGTCTGTGTTGTGTGTGTGTGTCGCCCGTGTCCTGACGTGTGTAACACTGGCTCCGATTGGCTACCATGAAACACATGACTCTGCCTTAGCCAATCATAATCGTTTATCTCGTTATAACCCACCCGGTCTCCTCACTTGACAACACTAGTGTAGGCTACGGGTAGTTTACTCAATCATTTCATAGTAACGCACCGCATTTAGCGTTCAGTAACGATAACGGCGTTGTAACGACGGAAACAGTAATTAGTTAGATTACCCCGTTACTGAAAAAATAACGGCGTTACCTAACGCCGTTCTTTTAAACGGCGTTATTCCAAACACTGTTCACCAGGTCCAGGCAGTGACAGAGGAACCAGATCTGGAACGGGCGCATGTGTTGTGTAGCAGCCCGAGGGGGATCACGGCAACTGCCGTGATCCAGCATGAGACCCAGCATTACAGAGCATTGATGCACCGAGGCCGTGCGCCCCCGGCGCAGGGCCCCTGCTGTCTCCAGAACGCGTCTCCGCCTCTCCGCAGTGAGGCGTGCCCGCATGGACAGGGAATTCAGCTCCAGTCCCAGGAAGGTTGCAACCTGCCCCGGGACAAGGGAGCTCTTCTACCAGTTTATTAAGAAGCCCAGGGCTCTATTGTCATAATGACGAGTGGTGACAGTAACGCAGTACAGCGGAGGCAGTAGGAGGGGTCCCCTAGCCGTAGGCTGTTCACGCGCGCACTTGTTACACACGGGTACGTGGCCTAGGTAATACTGTGGCAACGTAGGCGCCAAGCTGACACCACCAAACCATAACCATGACACAAGCCAGTGGGGCCCTGGCGTATTACAGCATAGCAACAACCAGCGAGGTGCCGTGCAACTCATGGCGTGAAAACTAACAAGCAAGCCAGCTCTCAAGCTGCTAACGAAGCTAGCAGAAGCTTATTTCCCTCTCCCCACACACGGGAGGTAATGACCGCTCTCCATACCGCAGATAAGACGGGGTGCAAGCAGCCCGGCCAAGCGGGGAGCGGAGCTAGCGAGCGCAACGTCATAAACACTAGTGAACCCCACGTGCAGAGCAGTTAGAACTAGCAGCACTAACAATGAAGCCAGCAGGAGCGAACTAACTCAACGGGGTGGCAAGTGGCCCAGCCCGGTAGCACAGCCGAGGCAACAGCGGCGAAGCAAGGACAAGCTAGCGAAAAACCAGAGTTTGCTCTGAGCTAAACTAACTGTAGCTGTTAGTAGCTAGAGTATACAGGCCGAGCCGGCTGAGTTAACACAGCGGTACTCCCATTGTTTTCCTCTTAAGAGTAAGCAATGCCCGTTAACAAGAAGTAAGGGCAGAGGCAGGAAACACAGAGCCTGTGACAATCGTCGGGCGCCAAGCAGGCCCCGCACTGGGTGCACAGCTGAAGCGCCCCGACAGCCAGATCCATAAAGCTAGCTACGGAGGTGCAAGCAGCCCAAAGGTAGCTAATAGCTAGACTGTAGGCTAATGGAGGCGAAGCAGTCCGATAATAACCATTAGCTAGTCTGTTTAACACATTCACTGCCAGCTGTTTTTCAAAACTGTAGTTAGCTTCTGCCAGAGGTTTTTTTTGAGGATTCTGGCTCATCTTTCAAGAGCCGAGGATTCGTTTCTGTTAGGATTTTGTGAACACACAATATCTCAAAAGAACTAATAGAATGTGTGCTTTCTCTGTCTAAAAGAGTTAGTTTGTAGAGTTAGTAGTTATGTAAGCATTAGCAGTTGAATACAGCATGGTTTCAGCGTCTGTAAATTTATTCTGAGATAAACGGCTTTTTGTGAAATTCGATAGAACAGTCACTTTAACCATTCATTTTTGGCATCAGTAAGACGTCAGACATCTAAACAATAGTTTTGAACAGTAATTTCCTCCATAACAGCAGGAAACACCCCTCTCCTTCAAACTCCTCCCTCCGTGTGTGTTCTTCTTGGCTGCAGCGGGCGTGTCACAAGCTCGTTGCTGCTGCTGCTGTAACCTCGCGTCACCAGGCTCACTGCTTTGCTGCTGCTGTGCCTGTCTGCCTGGCGGCCGCTGGGCAAGTCTGGATGGATGGGCTCGCTCATTTCTTGGGGTTCTGAGAGCTTTGATGAAGCTTTTGCGATTCTGGTCTTATTTATGCTGCGTGTTTCAAAGTGTGTTCCACCCGTAATCTATTATGCAAATTTGCAAAACCCCACCGCCAGCTCCCAAGCGCGAAAGCGTTTTCACCAATCCATTTTCATGAGAATGGCTTCCTCACACTGCTTTTTGCTTGCCTTCCTCTAGAATGGAGAGCACTGTCGCCACTTAGTGGGTCGGTGGAATGGGTTGTACACGTTCGGTCGCTCCAATATTTTTATAGGAGACGTGGGGGGCATTGATCCACGTAGCACCGTCAAAATTTTTTTTTTTTTTTTTTGATGTCTCAACTCGTCATTGGCAGTCAACCGTTGGAATTTTTTTGACGAGTCAACTCGCCATTGGCAATGAACGTGTTAATACAGGAGAGGCTAGCTACAAGCTAGCGAGAGAGCTAGCTAACTTCAAAGTAACCACGGCTACTTGACAAGCTAGCAGAGTGTTAGTAATACGGCTGTCTAAACCGACAACATGTGTAATAAGAACAGCACTTAGCTTTGCTCCTCCTGAGCCGGTGTTCGCCACCCAAAGCGAAGATAGTCTGCTGGCTGGAGGAGACTCGACGGCCAATGTTTCCCGTTCGCTGGTCTTGCGACGGTGGGTAGTAAGCAGTGTTGGGGGTAACTCATTACAAAAGTAACATATTACATCTAATATATTACTTTTAGCAGTAACTCAGTAATATAACTTATTACTTATAGGATTTCAGTAATTGAGTTACATTTTATTAAATCAAAGCACATATTTAAAAAAGATACAATCATTTCCTAATCAAACTGTGTTTTTATGCAAATAACCACTATAGATGACAATAACAAAGGAAAATAATAACATGTAGAATTTTGGATTGTTTACACTGACTTCAAGGTGGTTGAAATTATTTTTCGGGATGGTTCCGGGGCGGCGATGTCATTCTGCTGCTGTTGTTTTGATCAAAGTAATGCAAAAGTAGTGTAATAAGTAATGAGTTACTCTACACAGAGAGTAATCTTGTAAAGTAACTTATTACTTTCAAATTAAAGTAACTATTAATATGTAGTATATTACATTTCGAAAGTAACTTGGCCAACACTGGTAGTAAGACGAACTTTGGCTAACGGAGCGTTTGGAATGTTACGGCAAGCTAATGCTAGGTCTCTCAGAGAAGAAGTGCGACTGGTCAGCGAGGCTGAATTGTGCTTGATGATCCTCAGCCGGTATGCGCAGGTCGTGTCGGAGACATGGGGGCGGTTGTGGGTGGTTGCGCCAATCACCGGCTGAGGTGTGCCAGGATGCTGTGGGGGCACCTGGGTGGTTTTAAAGATCTTTTTCAGAGGTAAAAAGAAAGGCATTCAGTTCAACGCCGCTAGGCGGGCTTCAGCATATGTGAGAATCTGAGTTAGAAACGAAGTAAAACGGGGCTTTGTCATCATGTGAACTCTATGCAGCTTACGGTGCGATTCTGCCAGTCACGTCTGCCTTCCCTTTGAAAAACAGCTCTGCTTCACTTCGGGCAAGTTGGAAATATTGACAGATTCGCACTTCCCGGATCAATAGCTAATTAGGCGTTTGGAATGCACAAACAACGCCTCTTTCCCATTTTAGGCCATGTCCACACGGAGACTGAACCGATTTCCCCCCCCCCCCCCCCCCCCGTTTAAGAAAAGTTTTCCATAAACACGGAATCGTTTCAAGAAATGTGTGTATCCACATGAAACCACTGAATACCACTGAATACCACTGAAACCGCTGTAGTATATATGCCAGGCCAGTAAGTGCCCCTGTAACGCTGCCACAAAGTACACCAAAAACAGAGAATAAGACAATCTCAGCAATAATGCCATTCAACCACTGGGGGCGCACAGAGTCTGTAATGCAGGGGTGTCAGACTCATATTAGGTAGAGGGCCGGATTTCTTCAACTGAGACCTCATGGGGGCCGGATTTTTTTTTTTTACTAAAATCAATTCGACTCATTTACCCATTTACTTCACAAAAGAAATACAGCTCTTTCCATTTCTCTTGAAACTGCCTGCATTCCGTGTCAACCTTTCTCTTTTTCGACAGCATCTTGTTGATTCCTTTGTTTTTTGGTAGGTAGCCGAATGCGCGATTCAATTCCAGCGTGGCATCATGGCGGCTTTGTTTACACCTGATGACCTACTGACATACTTCCTTGTAGTGCAGGTTAATTAACTTATGAATGAACTCTTAGCTTGCTTATTAGCCACACGTAGTTCATGATAATGGGGTGCGAATTTAATAATAATAATAAAAAAATATAATAATAATAATAATATTCCAAAACATCTCGCGGGCCGGATGAAACCTGCCCACGGGCCGGATCTCTGACATCCCTGCTGTAATGTGTATCTCACTGTAGCGAGCAGCTAAACCCTTGGCTTTGTGGGGTACTATTAGTAGCCTCTGTATCTCAACTCTACACGAGGTTTGCCATGTCGATGAATCAAATGATTAAACCTATACAGGCAAATGCAGAGCTGTTCAGCAGGGCTGATGGTCTCCCTGTAGCCTACAATATAGAACGTTAACTATCGGTGACGTTCCTGATACCATCCACTTCCATGATCTTTAGACATATGTTGCAAACACATCCCAGCGTATTGGCCGCTCCTGCACATCACAGCACAGGCTAAATGATGCAACATAAATATACATTATACTGTATATATAAAAACAAACAAAAAAAACAGACGATTTCAGACGGAAGCCCGTCTTTATTGTCACACGAACACACTACAACACATGCATGCGGCCACAACACACACTCATGCTGACGGTGGCCGGTGAAATATGTCCTCTGCATTTGACCCATCCAGGCTTGTCCTTTCCTCCGGGGGGCAGGCCAGGAGCAGTGGTCGCTATTTCTTTCCAGCGCCCGGGGACAAACTTCAAATGTTGTCGTCACTGGTCGGATGACGATCTTCTGCATGTTTTTAGTGGGGCGTTATGTACGGAGGAAACCCCTGGGGGGTACGGGGAGAACATGCAAACTCCACACAGAAAGGCCACATAAAGTCATGGCATAAATGTTTTTATTGAAAAAGTGGCGTCAAGTAAGCTAAAGTCTTGTTGGAGTGGACATCACAGTGCAACCGTGTGTTCCTCAAACCTCTCACTTCACTAACACGTTGTATTTGTGAGGGCTATATATAGAGCATCCCGAGTATGTGTGTTACACTCAGGGTTTACATTCCATTTCATTTTGTCCAATATTAAAATATTCCAGAATTGCATGTTGTATTAAAAAGATATAATATTTCTATCTAACATGTTTAGCATGATTTTGTTTGTGTTCTTGTAAAAACTTAGCCGCCGCTAAGCTTTCTGGGAAATATCCGATGAGGGGAGGGATGGATGGGAAGAGGCAGCTGTGGAGCCCTGAGGCTCAGTAGCTGTTGCTGGCGGAGAGGTGGGGCTATGGCAGTGATACTCAACTGGCGGCCCGCAGGCCACATGCGGCCCGCGGGCGCCCCCTATGTGGCCCGCGATGGAATTGCAAATATATATATATATATATATATATATTTTTTTTTTACAGTGCACCTGAACGCAACATGCAAGATACCCGCTGAACAAGTGTCCAAATGTTCATGTCATTCTGGCCAATACTCCTGCCCAATACTTAAGTCTTATAGCATTTCAGTCTGGAATATGGAATATCTTTCAATAATCTATGATTTAGCTGCCAAATTGTCAAATATCGCCGTCTGCTCGCTACCCAGGCACTTATGTATGTACTTAACTTAACTATCCGGTGTGCACAACATTGTCAGACTAAACTCCGGCTGACACCCCAAAAACCTACAATCTGCTACAGAAAAATGTATATTGATTGTTTATTAACTGGCCCCTGGCCTTCTGTCATTTCACGAAAGTGGCCCCCGGGCAAAGCAAGTTGAGTATCCCTGGGCTATGGCATCATCGGTTCAGGAAAGATGCGCATGGGTAGTAAACACGGAAATCCAAGTGTGGCATCTTCAGATTTGTTCACTCTGGGACCCGGTTTCAAAAATTAGCGTATTCTCCAGGAACGTATACTCCCAGAACACTGGTTCCGTCTGGACGAAAAGTCCATACGAGAAAAAACTTTAGCGGATACACCTAAACTCATCTCCCTGTGGACATGGCCTTAGTAAGGTAGACAACGACCTACAACCTCACTTTCACCTAAACGTCCTCGAGCTGGACAAATAACATTGGTCTCTATCAGGGGTAAAAGTGTATTGAAGTTCTTGCAGATACTATACTACCCCAACCTTAATCGCTTCATATTGTTCTCCCGCCCACAGCTTCCTGCATCCCTGAACACACACATCCAATTTGTTAATGCCTGTATAGTGTAGAAATTAAAAACACTTGACAATATGTATAGTAAATAATTTATTTAAATAACTTAACTTAACGAAACATAAGCGTACAAACATAACTATTTATTTTTCTAGAGACTCTCTATGTGCAGCCGGCTGTGCGGCGAGTGCTTAGGGACCGTCTACACAAAGTGTAACACAGACTACACCAATATTCCAGAACTTCACTGTCGTACAGTGTAGCTTCACCAAAATCACATCACACACCATTGGCCTCCTGCTGGTTATACTACAGCACTACATTTGGTAAAAAATGATTTTGCATTCGATTTTTTTGCTGATCCAAAAAATACCCCCCCTTTCCCCTTTCCCCCGGCCCACACACACACACACACACACACACACACACACACACACACACACACACACACACACTTTATTATACTTAAATATTGGGGGGATGTGTCCTTTATCTCACTCTGTTAGATCTTTGCTTTCGTAATGACACACTGTATAAGAAGTACCACCAATTGAATGGAATAACAATTGCCATGATTTTGCATCACTCCATCCATGCCTATATCCCAGCTAGCCACAACCCAAGTAAGCCTGCCCCCGCGGTTGCTATACTGTACGACGCACGTGGGCCTGGGCCGGATTTGCCGTTGTTATTGAGCATGTGCCAGCTTGTTTACAAAGAACAGTCTAGATGCAGCTATGTGTGAAAACAAAAAACGAAAGAGAATCCTATTGCTACATATACCACTCTAAAAGTCTACCCAACCCCCCCCTCCCCCTCCCCCCTCCCCCCTCCCACCCAGGACCCGGACACGCTCAGCCTGACCCCGGCCGACGTGGTGCCCACCTCAGTCATCGCCCGCGTCCTGGAGAAACCTGAGCCGCTGCTTCTAAACTCCGCCCAGTCTAGCAGCTGGCCCCGCCCCCAAGCCCAGGATGTCTTTGTACACGTGGACATGACGGGCTCCGGGGCCGAGAGCGCCGCTGGCCAGGTAGGCCTCAACCATTTGGGGAAAATATCTAATTGCGATTTTTCTGACAACTTTTTAGACCTGATGCAGCATTTGTGGTGTTCTCCATTTCACCAAAGATACTTCAAAGTCTGAGACTGTGGGCCTCCCCCAGACAAAGCTTGGAAAAGGTGTCCCCCTTGCTCAATTCCTGGATGCCTATGGGATCATGGTTATGTCAATTGATCCCATAGACACGCAACAATTGTGCCAAGATAGTCTTATATTGCTGTTTGACATACTTCAGATTACACCAAATACGTACATTCATTAGTTTCTGACTGTGGGGAAGTGAGGGGAAAAACGGTAAAATTCCACAAAACTACTGTATCTCTTTAACTAAATCACACACTTAGGCTATTCTGTGTGTTCTCCTTTTGATAACAAATGTAATAATGTAATATTTTTTCACTTCCTTTCACTGAGCCTCCCCTGAAACTGCTTGGATCCCCCCTAGGGAGGCCCGCCTCCCACTTTGAAAACCCCTGCTTTATACACTATCCCTCAGGTTTTAGGACATTGTTTCAAACGTGCCTTAGGTTATAGAATGGTTTTCTAGAGGGTGCCTTTTAGGCATGCACCAATCCACATTTTTTCAGTTCCGATCTGATTCCTGTACCTGAATTTGGATATTACATTACATTACATCATGTCATTTGGCAGACGCTTTTATCCAAAGCGGCTTACACATTTTGTTAGCAATAGAGCAATCAACTATGGAGCACAGTCTATGACAACTACATAGACTATCTGCCGATACCAATATTATTCCGATACCAGAGCTATTTTTTCTTGAATATACAGTACAGAGGGCGGCTGTGGCTCAGGAGGTAGAGCGGGTCGTCCACTAATCAGAAGGTCGGTGGTTCGATCCCCGGCTCCTCCAGTCCACATGCCGAAGTGTCCTTGGGCAAGACACTGAACCCCGAATTACTCCAGATGGCTGTGCCAGCTGGCCACCTTCGGTGTGTGAATGGGTGAATGTAGGCACATTGTAAAGCGCTTTGGATAAAAGCGCTATATACTGTAAATGCAGTCCATTTACCATTTACAAAGATTTAGCCAATTGAAGACAAAAATGAAGAAAAATACAACTTGCAAAAAGCAGTTAAAATGAAGAAAATATACATGGCAAAGAAGGAGACTTGTTTGATTCTGCACTATTTAGACATTGCTGCTTTAGAGAAGGGCCTTCTGCATGTAGCTGGCTCTTATCAATTATCTCATAACTAAGGCTGTGACGATAACCGCATCACTGCTTTTTTTGTAGGCTACTTTATTAGCCTATAGGGGTGGCTGTGGCTCAGGAGGTAGAGCGGGTCGTCCACTAATCAGAAGGTCGGTGGTTCGATCCCCGGCTCCTCCAGTCCGCATGTCGAGATGTCCTCGGGCAAGACACTGAACACCAAATTGCTCCCGATAGCTGTGCCAGCACCCTGCGTGGCAGCTTGCCGCCTTCGGGATTGGGTGAATGTAGGCACATTGTAAAGCGCTTTGGATAAAAGCGCTATATATATGTAGTCCATTTACCATAAAATATTACAGGCACAATGCCAAAAGCACTAGAGTAGCAAAGAGGGAAAGGGGACCTACCAATTAAATGATAAACAGTAGCCTAACAACAAACTATTAAAAACATTACACAGGATTGTTCATCTGAATTTACTGAATGGAATTATTGGAATGTGCGTTTACATAGGCCTACCACACATCTCATATTTCCTCTCTTACAGTATATATAAAAGATTGTATTGTGATCAGAGCTTAAAATTCACTTTGCAAACGGGGGGAATTCCCCCCTTATGTTCTTCATATAGGGGGGATTTCTAGATTTGAGGGGGATCTATAGACTTTGGGAGGGATTTTTTCAGCTGATACTACATTATAACCGACAAATATCTGCTTCTCCTGTCCGATAAGCGATAATTTCACATGTAAAATATTTTCTTTAATCAGGTGGAAGCATTTTTCAATCAAAGGTGAAACGACACAGATATTAGCGTTATGGTTTATAGAGGGACTTACCCTACCCTCAATTTAACATCAGCTCCGGTTAGCCACCGTAACCGTTAGCCGGTTGTTTTTGGAGCCACTAACCGACACAAAACCTGGACGTTTCATTTCGGGTAAAACATGAGGGGTTTTTATATGGATTACGCCAGCTCTGGGAGTATGAAGTGCTTTGAATGCGCGGATATTTAGTCACAGCAAGCAGTTTTCTGCTTGCTACACCGCTGCCTGAGGTAACGTTCAGGCGAGCTAACAGTCCGCCCTCTAATGTGTCCGACCAGTCATCCGTATTCAGCAATGTTCATCCCGCCCCGTCGGCTTAACATTATAGACATCAGCACGCAAACAATTGCGGGACTTCTCCCGCATTATAAATTAAAAATCTGCGCGAATTGGCAAAAATATACGCGAGTCTTGCAATCCCGCGCCTGGATTTTAAGCACTGTATAGTATTGTATACAAAGAATTATGAAAGCTCCTTCTATTCAGTTCACGTTAGTGAAAGTGTGGAGAAAAAGGCAAGACAGACTGCAGCAGCCCCTAAATGATCATCAATTATTCAATCCTCTGCTCTCACACAGTATACACATACAATACGGATGGGTCATGATTTTCAAATGTACGTCAGCCACGCCAACAATGGTTTGTCAGAGGAGAACAAGGTCCAGACCTTCACCAATGCAGTGCGACTCTACCGCCAGGCTCATGGGCACTACAGCACCTGGGACATGACATGTGGCATACCGTCGCAGATACTGTCTAACCTGGTGATGGAGGGCCTCCTGCCCAATTTGAGGGAGCTCATCTTCCTTGACTCAAACACAAGATGCACGAGAGGCAGAGGAACTGGATGCTGATCAGTACAGCTTGTTGCAGGACCAGGGACAAGCCCAGTACAAGGCTGTGGTGCAGCAGTGTGAGGTGGGACGTCCTGTGTTGCAGGCCTCCATATGAACAGACATGGACCAGATCATCACCACCAAGGAGCATGTCAACAGCAAAATGTGAGCGGTGCTCCACCCCAAGGCAGAGATGCTGCTGAAGGTGAGCATCCAGCCCTACATCAGCTCCACCCTGGATGCCATGATGGAGCCGACCAGCCAGGGCTTCTCCGAGATCTACCATGCTTTCTTCAGGGAGCTGGTGGACATGAACAAGAACACCCTCAACAAAGGCACCAAGGAGAATGTGGTGGGCCACATGGAGAAGGTCAGTATGTGGAGCCGTCCATCTGGTGAAGATGCAGAGCTGCTACGAGAAGGTGGAGCAGCTGAGCCTGAAGGGTCTGCAGCAGAGGTTCAAAGTCTCCAGCCCCTCTGTGTTCATCCAGAGGGCCAAGCTGCATGGATGATGCAATGTACACCTTTGAGTAGATAATTCACCAAAGTTTGGAGTCTCAGGGTACGGAGGGCTCTGTAATACCATCCAACGCTGCCAGGACCGGCAAGTCATCAAGAAATGCGACTATGACAGCAACATGGTGAGGAAGTGTTTCTTCCATGAGGCTCTCCTCTCTTGCAGATCTTCATCCCCTACAGCTGAGCAGCTCAGCCCACGCTTCCCAGCTGCCATGTTTCCAGGAGCTGATCTTTGGGCCATCAACTGAATAGATGTTAGCTTAGCGTCACCTAATATCACAGTCAGTCCCTCTCCTGACAAAAAATGCTCCAGGTAGCGCTTTGTCCATGCAAAAATGGAAACGTTATGTGTGAACAGCCCCATACACAGCAGATGACCCCTGCTCAGTCATTACCATAGTAATCACACAGGCCCCCCCCTCGTGCGAGTACTCGAGCACTCGTTCATAATAGAAGGAGAATACTCGAGTATTTAAATTTCTTAAAATGCCCATCCCTACTATATAGCATATTTCTTCATTAAGGGAATAAATATTGTTCCACAGATTGAACATGATGTTTAGATGTCTGGAAAAAGATTGGATTGGATTGGTATCAGCAGATACTCAAGGTTGTGGTATCGGTATCGGATCAGATATGAAAATGTGGTATCGTACCATCCCTATTCAGAAGTCCATTTTGGACTTAAGGCCCCCCCCACCAGTCAGTTTTGCTACCTGTATAACCATTGGTGTTATATACAAACGTATGTTTTGTATGTCATCTGATTCTGTGCCAAAGAACTTACATTGATAAGAACCGAAGGCTAATAGGTTGCTCCAATGCAACATCGTGGCAGCAGTGCTGTCAAAAACTGGTCAAAAAAGCACAAGAGCTTCAGTGTTTCCCCTAGAACAATTGTCAGGCCTGGAGGGATTTCGAAACGTACCCCGACGGCAACGGTGGAGGCCCTCGCTGGCCTATTATGGGATGTGCGTTTCCCAGGCAACGACACACGTTGACACGTTTTGGAACAGTGCTGCATGCTGGCACAATGCTCCTAAAAGCAAAATTCTTATTGTTTTGAATGATTTGGCACCTTCTATTACTGTCAACCAGTGGTGTAATGTAACTAAGTATAAATACTTAAGTACTGTACTTAAGTATTTTTTCTGAGTATCTGTACTTTACTTGAGTATTTATATTTCTGTCAACTTTCACTTTTACTCCACTACATTTCTCAAATAAAATGGATACTTTTACTCCACTACATTTCCCCCAAGCATCTTAGTTACAAAGTCAAATCAGAAGAAATTGCGTAGCCTGCAAGCGATCAGGTTTGGCAAATCAGTGCTCCTAGTTTGCAAGTTACGTTAATCACGATCCACACGCCATTCCATTTGGTGGCTGTAATGCAACATAACATTGTTTGCCAGCGGCTATAAAAGTCAAGAAGAAGAAATAGACTTCCACTTAAGCCCAGGGATGTATTTTGCTTGATTTTTTTTGCAGCATTTACTTGTACTTTTTACTTTCAATACTTAAGTACATTTAATATCAGAAAATTGTTTTTGATACTTAAGTACAGAAAATATCAAGTACTTTAAGACTTTTACTCAAGTAATATTCTAATGAGTGACTTTGACTTTTACCAAAGTCTTTTTCTGGGAAGATATCTTTACTTTTACTTAAGTATGGTTTTCTAGTACTTTATACACCACTGCTGTCAACACTAGTAGTAATAGTATGCCGTAAAGCTTTACTGAAATTTTGGGGAGAAAAGTAAAAAAAAAAAAAAAAAAAATGCTATTTCTTTTCTGGCCTGGCGGGCAATTTTAGAAAATTGTGTGCATTTTACAGTAAAATGCATAAATCTGGTGCACTTTGAGAGCAAAAGTAAGAGGCTAGATCTATGAAGAACTTTGTGATTTTGAAACAATTGAAAAAGAAGCAGTTTACAATGGTTACTAGTTATCTGGCACATTTTACGACAAATTAGACAGCCTAGGTAATTCATGGGAAATAGGCTACTGGTGTAGCCTATTGTGTAGAGTGGCAGGAACATAGAGAGGGACAACTTCTCTCTTTGACCTCACCAACTGGTGGATAATTTATTTCCACAAAACAAAAACGTTACAGTAGTGATTTATTACCTCAGTAAACACTTTCCTTGAGTTTAAGGTGTCGCTCACCAGTTTCAAGTATTCAATGGCCACATGACCATATTAACTGCTAATTTAATATTAACACATTCACTGCCACCAGTTATTTTTTTACTGTAGGTAGCTTCTGCCAAGGTTTTTTTTTGAGGATTCTGGCTCATCTTTCAAGAGCCGAGGATTATTTTCTGCTAGTATTTTGTGAACACAAAATATCTCAAAAGAACTAATAGAATGTGTGCTTTCTCTGTCTAAAAGAGTTAGTTTGTAGAGTTAGTAGTTATGTATGCATTAGCAGTTGAATACAGCATGGTTTCAGCGTCTGAAAATTTAAGCTGAGATAAATGGCTTTTTGTGAAATTCGATAGAACAGTCACTTTAACCATTTATTTTTGGCATCAGTAAGACGTCAGACATCTAAACAATAGTTTTGAACAGTAATTTCCTCCATAACAGCAGGAAACCCCCCTCTCCTTCAAACTCCTCCCTCCGTGTGTGTTCTCCTCTTCCCTCCGTGGCTGCAGTGGGTGTGTGACAAGCGAGTTGCTGTCTGTGCTGCCTGGCTGCCCCTCGTCGGGCGAGTCTGGATGGGGGTTTCGGTTGAGAGCTTTGATGAAGCTTTTGCGATTCTGGTCTTATTTATGCTGCATGTTTCAAAGTGTGTTTCACCCGTAATCTATTATGCAAATTTGCAATCCCCCACCGCCAGCTCCCTGCGCGAAAGCGAAAGCGTTTTTTTGCCAATCCATTTTCATGAGAATGGCTTCCTCACGCGGCTGTTTTTTCTTGGCTTTCTCTCGTCTGGAGAGCACTGTCGCCACTTAGTGGGTCGGTAAAATAGATTATACACATTCAATACCTCCCATATTTTAATAGGAGATGTAAAAGGGGTTGATCGACGTCCCACCGTCAAAAAAAAAAAAAAAAAATTTGGACGAGATATCTCGTCCACGGCAGTCAACCGTTGGTTTCTGCTTGACGAGATATCTCGTCCACGGCAGTGAACGTGTTAAATGCTGACAAAATAATTTTAAAAATCATGTTAACACGTTAACTGCCAGCGACGTATGCATACGTCAAAAAAAATCCAGCGCTTGACTGCCAGCGACGTATGGATACGTCAAAAAAAACGTTTTTTTTTTTTTTGACGGTGGGGCGTTGATCAATCCCTTTTACGTCTCCTGTACAATTATTGGAGGTATTGAATGTGTATAATCTATTTTACCGACCCACTAAGTGTTGACAGTGCTCCCCCAGACGAGCGAAATCAAAGAAAAAGGGAGCAAAGCCATTCAAGGAAATGGCGAGGCGATTTTACAGTATTACATTCTCATGAAAATGGTTGGGGGAAAACGCTCTCGTTTTCGCACTGATTGCTGGCGATGCGGGATTGCAAATTTACATAATACATTACAGGTGGAACACACTTTGAAACACGCAGCATAAATATGACCAGAATCGCAAAAGCTTCTCTCAACCAAAACTCCCAAGAAGCGAGCGAGTTCATGCCGACTTCCTCAAACAGCAGCCTGCAGACAGGCACAGGAGAGCAGCAAAAGCACTGAGACTGTGACGGCCGCGGCAGCCAAGAAGAGGGAGGAGTTGAAGCAGCTCTGCCTCTCGCTCTCTCCCTCTCTCTCTCTCTCTCTCTCTCGCTCTCTCTCTCTCCCTCCCTCCCTCTCTCTCTCTCTCTCTCTCTCTCTCCCTCTCCCCCTCTCACTAGGATTAAACCTAGTGCGTCTCCCTCCCGAGAGGGAGGGAGAGAGAGAGAGAGGGAGGGAGAGCGAGAGGGAGGGAGAGAGAGAGAGAGAGAGAGAGAGAGGGAGGGAGAGCGAGGGGAAGGGAGAGAGAGAGAGAGAGAGAGAGAGCGAGAGGGGGAGGGAGAGAGAGAGAGAGAGAGAGCCAAAAATGAATGGTTAAAGTGACAGCTCTATCGAATTTCACAAAAAGCCGTTTATCTCTGAATATTTTTTCTAATGCTAAAACCATGCTGTATTCAACTGCTAATGCTTACATAACTACTAACTCTACAAACTAACTCTTTTAGACAGAGAAAGTACACATTCTATTAGTACTTTTGAGATATTGTATGTTCACAAACTCCAAGCAGAAAATAATCCTCGGCGCTTGTAAAATGAGCCACAATCCTCAAAAAACGGCTTGGCAGAAGCTACCTACAGCAAGAAAAAAAGGGCTGGCAGTCAATGTGTTAATACTAAAAGGCAATTTTAATGATTAAAATTGTAATCTAGAGATAAATATGACCTATTGTGTTAATTTAAACAAGGGGTTATCAAAATTTTGATGGCTGAAGGCCAATTTAGGGAACAGTAGGCTAATGACTAGATAACAATGATCCATCGCCAATCATGTTAAAAATTGACATTTTTTTCAATGGAGTTTGGTGTACATAAAAACGTTACTGGCTTCTCTGCAAAAACGTTTTGAGTTAGTTACTGCACTTACTTACCAGATAGTTTTACTGTACTTTTAGCTATTCAAAACAACTGGGATGGATAACCCGCTGAATGGGGTCCGGTAAACAAGGACGGTAGCAAAAGCAGCAAGCAGACGCCGCCTCTCGTTCGCCACCTCTGGGGCCGCTTCAGTTGCAGGCGGCTGGGTCCTGGGAAAACCACGGCACGGGCAGAGGGAGAACATCTACTCTGTGATCTACTCTGTCACACACAGGCAGCACTTTGCACAACGACAGGCTTTTGTGGTGCCGCAAATGCTCTGTTATCGAGTTTCTTGCCAGTATTATTATTTGACTTTGTGGCCAAAATCGGGGACATTTTCGGGGACAGCTCCAGCCGGGGACAGAGCACCGAAATCGGGGACTGTCCCCGAAAATCGGGGACGTCTGGTCACCCTAGTGAAGTGGTTTACAGCATCAGGCAGCGGGCTTAGCTAACATAGCTAACAGCTAGCTAGCTAGTTAAAATGCCCGCTGCCAGCTCATCCTCATGACCCATAATATAACTTTAATATTCCATTAAGTCATGTCATCATCCAACATTTTAATTATCTTTTTTAACTTGAGCACAAAATTAGGTTCTTTGTCAAAAAGTACAGTGGTTTTGCTACAGTTGGTGTGGCTATGTCATGAGTCAGCAACACATGAAATATCTTCAAATGACAAAATACACTGGAGGGGGGCTTTAAGAAATTAATTGCAGCCTCTGTGATTTGAAAATTCCAGAAATTCCTAATTTCTAATCCTAATTTTATAATTATTTTCTTGGATTAATTGTTCAGATGTACCGGGAGAACATTGGGCGGGAGCCGGTGCAGCAGAATGGCTCTTGCCGCAGTCAGAGCAGCCTGGAGGGGGCGGGGTCAGGGGGCGAGGAGGGGGGCGAGAAGCTCAACCCCTACCCCGCCCCGCCACCCCCCCACCCCCTCTATCCCGGCCGCAAAGTCATCGAGTTCTCGTCCGACGACAAGGTGAGGATCCCTGTACTGTACTGTACTTTACTTTATCACTGTATCTGCCCCCCCCCCACTTCCCCTTCACTCACTCCAACCCAACTGCCCTCCCAACTATTATCAACCCCCCCTCCCCCCTCCTGCACGACAATGTCCACTAGCATATTGATACAAAGGTAAACATGCATACCGGTAATAGAAACACAACATATCCGCATACCTCTCACTAGCCTGGTAAACCATCCGGTCACGTGAACTCACATTCTGCTTCGTTCTACTCCTTCATCTGGCCTCTGCCCCAGGGCGGGCGCTTTCAGATTTTACAACGTGCACTAGCCAATCGGGGACCTGCTGTGTAGTTGATATCGTAACCAGCAAATCAGGAACGCCGCTGGCAAAACAGTAAAGGCTGCCTCCATGGCTTTCCACCTCGAGCAGTAAGGTCAAAGTTTGTCGAGTTTAAACAGCCATATGTGCACTTATTGCAGAAACAGACTCAATAACAACAATTAAACAAGAACAGGATTATGCAACAGCGGGGTTTCTTGGCTGAAAAGACCTTTTCACTGTTCTCCCGAGTGGATTTGGATTTGACTGGATCCTACGCTGATTGGCTGAAGGACTGCCTACTTCCAACTACTGAATTGACTGTGCACAGTGCTGAGTCCACTCCAGACGGATCTACAAACCAAACAGAATGTGAGTTCACGGATCCAGATGGTTTTAACTAGGCTGGTAAACCAGCCGGTCGCGTGAACCCACATTTTATTTCGTTCTACCAGACCGTATGGCCTCAACTCTCTGAGGGGTTCTGCAGAAACTGCAAAGCGGACGAGCCAATCAGCAACCCGCCTCGTAGTTGACATCGTAACTGGCCAATCAGGAACGTCGCTAGCAAAACAGTAATGGCTGCCTCCTTGCCTGTCGCCTTGGGGAGTAATGTCAACGTTCGACTAGTTTAAACAGGCATAAAGTGCAGTTATTGCAGAAATAGACTCAATAACAACAATTAAACAAGTACAGGAGTATGCAACAGTGGAGTTTCTGGGTGGAAAATATGTTTTTGCCGTTCTCCCGAGATTTGGGTTTGACTGGATCCAACACTGATTGGCTGAAGGAGTTGTCTGTCAAGGCAAGTACACCCACCCAACTTCTGCCCACTGCAAAGACTGGGTGAGAGCTTCAGGCCAGACGGAAACGAAGAACAAAATGAAATGTGAGTTCACGTGACCGGCTGGGTTACCAGGGTAGGTTTTAAGCAGACTAACCTCTCACACCTTTGTAAGAAGAATCTCCCCCAAATGCCTGCATGTCTGCCCAACCACTAGACCTTGTCTCTGCCTTTGTATGTATTTTTATGTCTTTTCTGTATTTGTTGTTAGTTTTTTTTGTAGAAGTCAGTTTTGTTTGTCTTTGACTTATTTGTACTGTTATTTGTTTGCACAATAAAAAAAAAGGTGAAGATCCCCAAGAACAGCCCGCTGCCCAACTGCACCTACGCCACGCGTCAGGCCATCAGCCTCAGCCTGGTGCAGAGTGACGACGAGCGCCTGCCACCCGCAAGCCCCGCCTCCTCCGGCGGAGGAGGGCGGAGCCAGCGGCAGGCAGGCAGCGAGCCTCTGTCCAGCCAGTCCAGCCCGTTCAGCAGCCCCCCCCAGGTACCTGACATCCTCCCCCCCGCCCCGGTACCTTCCAGAACCCATTGGATCAGCCCGCCCCAGGTACCATCCAGAACCCACTGGATCGGTCCGACCAGTTCTCAGGTCCTGCCTCCGTCCGCCGGTTGACTGGATGAAGAACTAGGGGTGTGCCACAACATTATCGATATATCGCTAGAGTTCATATTCATATCGGCAAAAAAAATCTTATTGTGATCAGAGCTTAAAATTCACTTTGCAAACGGACACATATCTGCTTATCCTCAATAAGCAATAATAATTTCACATTTTTGTATTTAAAAAAGGAACTTCTTAACCTGTAGTTTATGCACACCTGACTCTAAATTAACATGGCTTTTGTCATTGTGTTTTATCTGCAGACTAATCAGCCATAGGCTTTCGGTTCCATCAAAGCCTTTATTTTTTTGTATTGAGTGATACACTACTAAAACACTCATATCATATTATATCAGAAGTGTTCTTTGTTTTGTGTTCACAATAGTGATGTCAGTTAAATTTTGTTAGGTCAGAGCTATGGAATATTAAATCAATCATCCATCTTTGCTCACTACATCTGCCTTTGTCATGTTACTGGCAAAGCTGTTTGAATTTTGCATTGGGAAGAGTTCTATTGTTGTGAATGGGCAGGCATGGAAGTCTGTCCCACTATAAACCATTATCTGTGGTATAATAATCCTCGGCTCTTGAAAGATGAGCCAGAATCCTCAAAAAAAACCTTGGCAGAAGCTACCTACTGTATTGGAAAAACTGTTGGCAGTGAATGTGTTAACCTGATCTTACCTGAGAGTCTCCAGTCTACAGTGTGGACTCTCCAGTCCAACAGAGAGCAGATCCACTCCTGAATGGTGTAGGTCATTGTTACTCGGGTTCAGCTATCTCAGACTAGAGCCATGTTTCCCAAACTTTTTTCTGGGCGAAAATGACAAATGGCCCTGGCCTTTATAAGTCATGAGAAGAGCCAATTTGTGCATAAATGCACATTCCTAACCATTTTTACTGCCAGTTCCACATCACCTTATATTATCTTGAATTGGTAAACCAGCCACTTCAAAGAGATATGTGTTTGATCAATCACAACTTTGTTTTATGCACGTTATTGAAAACATATACATGTTATTTGGTCTCATTTATAAAGACTAGTGCAGTGCCCGTTCCCCCATGCACCACCCCGTGGGCGCTCCCCAAGGTTGAAGTCACAATCGGACAAATGTTTCTCGAGATAAACTGCTTTTTGTGTTGCCAGTTGGTGGCGCTATGTCAAATTGCAAGAAATTCAGCGCTGCACTACTTTGAGTTCCCAGGAGCACACTCCCCAAGTTTGAAGTGAATCGGATGAACGGTTCTCAAGATAAACCACTTTTTGTGTTGCCAGTAGGTGGTGCTGTGCCGAATTGCACAACATTAGGCACTGTTCTATGTCAGGTTCCCAGCAGCGCACTCCCCAAGTTTGAAGTCGATCAGATGAATGGCTATCGAGATACTGTTTTTTTGTGTTGTCAGTAGGTGGCGCTATGCCAGATTCCACGGAATTCAGCTCCCTGTACTCCGTTGAGTCCCCCTAAGCGCACTCCCCGAATTTAAAGTTTTAAGTCGATCAGATGAATGGCTATCGAGATAAAGCGCTATTTGTGTTGCCAGTAGGTGGCGCTTCGATCCGACAAACGGTCCTCGAGATACGCGAAGGACAGACATATAGACAGTTCTGGAAGTCCAAATTGCATGAAATGCGGCACTGCACTCCATCACGGTCCAAGCAGCGCACTCCCCAAGGTTGAAGTCACAATCGGACAAATGTTTCTCGAGATAAACTGCTTTTTGTGTTGCCAGTAGGTGGCACTATGCCAAATTGCACGGAATTCAGCTCCCTGCACTCCGTTGAGTCCCCCAAAGCGCACTCCCCGAGTTTGAAGTTTGAAGTCGAGCAGATGAACGGCTATCGAGATGAAGCGCTTTTTGTGTTGCCAGTAGGTGGCGCTATGCCAAATTGCACAGAATTCAGCTCCCTGCACTTCGCTAAGTGCACTCCTCGAGTTTGAAGTCGATCGGACGAACGGTTCTCGAGATAAACCACTTTTTGTGTTGCCAATAGGTGGTGCTGTGCCAAATTGCACGAAATTCTGCAATGCACTGTGTCGAGTTCCCATCAGCGCACTCCCCACAAAGTTGAAGTCGATCTGACGAACGGTTCTTGAGATAAACAGCATTTTTAATGTTGCCAGTAGGTGGCGCTATGCTGAATTGCACGAAAACAGGGCACTGCACTGCACAATAGGGCACACTCCCAAAGTTTGAAGTCGATCCGACCAACGGTTCTCGATGGCATGCAGCAGATGATTCTCATCCATAAGCAGTGGTGGAAATGGCCAGGTTTTACTCTGGGAACCCTACTTACACAGGATGGGGGTTCCCGGAAGTGGCGTGGCCCTAGAGGATATTATTTCTGAATGCGTGACTCATTATAGCCTACCATTATAGCCACGTAAAAATCTCTTAGAAATCTCACTTAACTAAGATCACTGAGCTCTACTGATTATTTCCCCTTGATTTTATTCATGACAGACTTGATGACATGAATATTAATGCAGCTTATTCAGCTTACAAATACATTCTCTGCTCATTTCAAGCTGCCCTCTTTGCAAGACATTTTTTAATTGGAACCTGAGGAGGGATGCTGCCTCCCCTAATCTACTCACATCAAAGTAAACACAGGGTCATTGAGATCGACGACCCTGTGTTGACTTTCTCAGTTAGTGTCAACGACACTACTTAAAGCTGGGGCTTGGGGCTTGAAGGAGCGCAGAACTGAAGACAAATATTCAAATATCTAACGTGTTTCACGTCCGAATCGCAAGAAAACAGGGCACTGCACTCCGTCGGGTCGCCATCAGCACACCCCCCGAGTTTCAAGTCGATCCGACCAACGGTTCTCGAGATACGGAAAGGACAGAGAGACAGACAGACGCTATCGTCATTATAGTATAGATAGATAAATGAGAACAAATAATTGTGTTTATGGTGAGTTACCAGGCCATGTCATTGTTTTTACTTCTCATCAGTAAGACAATATACACATTTTAAATAAAAGACTGCAAGAAATTCTGGCAAATTTATTTGGCGACCCAAATAAAATCTCCCCAGTCTTTGGGCAACACTGGACTAGAGGACTGGGAGCTGAGAACTGAGGCCAGAACTTCACCGCTTCGCTCTGACAAATTACAGTCACTTCGCCTCAATAGACACAGACAGACAGTGGCAGACTGGGACCATATTTCAGGCCAGTAGTTTGACTCCACCCAGGCCAGGCCAACACACATGAAAAATTTGAGCTGTATAAAGCAAGAATTAGTGAATATAATGCTAACGTGACTTTACATGTTACCTAAATGTTCATTAATAGAATTCAACATTGCCTAGATAACTGCAAGTATAATATCTCACTGAGAACAATTCTCTTTTCAGGAGTGCCTTGTTCACATTCACACACACACATCCACACCTGGAAGCTGTCCAGCCTGATCTGCTGGCCACTGAGCGGTTGGGGTTAAGGGCCTTGCTCAAGGGCACCTCAGTGGTGATAATGAGGGTCGGGCAAGCCATCCTTGCAGCATACACCTACTGTAGCTAGTTAAATAAATCAGGAAGTGAAGATACGGAACCCTCCCCCCAAGCAAAATCAGACACAGAGCAAGACCCCCAGTTAGTAGGTTCCACCATGCGGCCTTGTTCACATTCCAAATGTAAGCTAGCATCTTAGGATCAAGCAAGGTCATTCTAACATTATGTGGATCCTCAATTAACATTAAGTGGAACCTCAATGTACCTCAGTCAGTCAGTGTGTGTTATAGGGCTACCTTCCGCTCAAATTAGAGTATAAAAAGAACCCCAACCCTTGTATGACAGAACTTGAAAAAGGAATAGTTTCAAATGTATAATTTGATGAATTAATAAATGTATCATTTGATAAATTAATAAATGTAATTAACCCCTCTCTCTCTCTCTGCAGGCTCCCAGCATCCTGGCCAGCTCGGGCAGCTCGGAGGAGGACCTGCTGGCCAACTGGCAGCGGATGTTTGTGGAGAGGATGGCACCAGCGTGCGACCACTCGCTGGTCAGCCGCACCTCCTTCAGCAGTCAGACAGCCCAGGAGCTGCAGAGGAGCCGGCAGGATGCCTCCTCCTCCTCCGACGGCCACCGGGGGGCGTACTCAGACAGCCACCGGGGGGCATACTCAGAAGGCCATCGAGAGGCGTTCTCAGACAGCCAGCGGGGGGCGTACTCAGATGGGGAGGAGGGCTCATCTGCGCGGAGCTGGACCCCGAGCCGCGGCTCCAGCCTTGACACCGACACTGACACCGAGCCGCGGGCCAGGACCCAGAGGGGCTGCCACGGGGCTGACGGCTCCCCTGAGGAGGCGGAGAGGCTACTGATGACCTTGGAGGACAACGCCAGCGGAGACACGGCTGTCACAGTGGAGGAGCTAGCTGAGGAAGAAGAGGAGCTAGCAGAGGAAGAGGAGGACCTAGCAGGGGAAGAGAAGAGGGACATCCTGTCTCAGGACCTGCCCGTCATCTCGCCACGCCTCCTGGACCACGAGCCTGCCCCGCCCCTCCACCCCGCCCCCCCACGACCCCAGAAGAGCCCTAAGAGGATGGGGGTTCATCACCTGCACCGCAAGGACAGCCTGACCCGAGCCCAAGAGCAAGGCACGCTGCTGGACTGACCCGAGGCCAGGAGCAAGATCGACTGACCAACAAGGAGACGATTCCCCCCCTCCCCTCTCTTCTCCCTCTCCTGGGCTGTGGCCAGAATAGATCACCATTCCCACAAAGGCATAATAACTTGATTTTACCCGAGAGTCTGCAGTGTGGACTCTCCAGTCCAGCAGAAAGCAGCTTCACTCCTGAATCCTGTAGGTCATTGTTACTCAGCTCCAGCTCTCTGACTAGATGACTCTCTCTCTCCCCCACTCTCCCTCGCCCAGCCTCTCTCTCTTAATCACTGTTGGACCGGCGGTGATGGTCGCCAGCCACTGTGCTGTCAGCTACAGTCTGTTTCCATGACAACTAACCTGTCCATCAGACGTCACACCCAATCAGGATATAGCCATACACTACCGACCGGACGGCCTGTGTGTGTGCGTGTTTTTTTTTTGGGGGGGGGGGGGGGGGCGTTTGCACGTGTCTGGTCAAGCCGTAAAGAAAGCGTAAAAAAAAAAAAAAATACAAACAAGATGGACACCATTGCCTTGTTCCCTTCTGTTTCCTACCCAGGGCTTTTATTTTTGAAAGAACTGACAAGATACACACACACACACACAGAGGTCAGGGTCACTGCAGATCTTAGTTGTCTTCTCACTGAGAATGAAAAAAAACCTTTTTGTTGTTTTTGTGTATATTTTTTGATTATTAATCGTTTTGTTATTTAGTCTCCTAATTGATTTCCAGAGTGTAATCAGGTAGTTTGATCGTACGTCTTAACCAATCAGCGATCGATCAGGTGGGCATCAGGAGGACATCTATTGATCACTTAACCCTTTCACCTCAGAGGTTCTGACTGGCTGCCCCCCAAAACACATACGGTACACACACAGACTGACAGTATGTGCTGCCCCCCGCAGGCAGGCAGCATGGGGGCCAGTGCCTGGCCTCACTGAGGTCGTCAGTTTAGTCTGTAATTCAGATCTGGAATGTAATCATGCATTTATGTTGTTTACTCTCATTATCACCTTTTTTTGACAGTTTTTGAATCTAAATATTTCTCCGTTTCTCATTTTGTTTTGGGTTGAAGTGTTGTGTCTGTTCTCTGATTGGTTTGAACTGTAGTATCTGTTTTCTGATTGGTTTGAATTGTAGTTTATCTGTCCTCTGATTGGTTTGAACTGTAGTTTTTTTGTCGTGCTCTCTTCACTGAGTGGATGAATGTTGGCTCGTTGCCTTCCACAGCTCTGTGATTGTGACTCCACTGAGGGCCACCGACCACTGATTGATTGATTGATCTCTCCCAGCAGCTGCCTATCACCCCCCTACATTCCTGGTCAAACTACTTCACAACTCGTCCCATGTCACATCTGTAAAACAGACACTGTCTTTCATCCCTTTTGTGTTTGGAGGTTTTGCCACCACCTCAGTACAGTTTTGGTGTCTGTTGATTTCAAAGTGTTGAGAAGTTTCCATCTTGGATTCTCTGAATGTGAGGAACCAGCTGAGCGGACCGTTTCTCCACTCACAGCCTCTTAGCTAAAATGACTGTGTCAAGCTACAGTCTGATGTAGCATTAGATGCTCCCCAGTCTGTAAAGGGTAGACTTGTGGGTACCAATAGAACCCATTCTCATTCAGATATCTTGAGGGGAGAGGTCAAGGGAGTAAAGGGACCCCTATGAAAATGTTTTTTTCCCTGGCTGAAATGTATTTAGCCCCCTTGACGACAAGCTAGCATGACATGGTTTGTACCAATGGATACCTTGGGTCATCCAGTTTCATATGATACTAGAAACTTCACTCTGGCTTTAAAACGGAACCCGCTACACCCTCTGAAAGACAGTATTGTCTTGTGCTACCTATATGCACAGAGCCGCTACATTAGGATAGATATCATAGATTGACAGAACACCGGTCGTGTGATCGCAGATTGTAGCTTGAACCTAGCACCTAGTGTGTGTGTATGTGGCTGGTGTTATTATGGGATGTCAGGTCGGTCTGTCTGTATGCTGGAACACAGACCAAACGGCTGAGGGAAAATATTTCACTACTGCAGTTACAGAACTACATTTCCAATGATGCCTCTCTTTGCTGTAACGAGTGTAGGAGCCCTGCGTCCAGGTGAATGGCACTGACCACCTGACTGACACTAGCAGCCTCTTAGCTAGAAGTGAATGTTGCCGTTAGCTCTGCTCAGCCTGACCTCCAACTGGATATGACCCAAGACGTCGTTTGTACAAGCAGCTGAATACGACCTAAAATCACGTTTCAACGTTAAGCGACCTCTAGCGGTCGTGTGAATAGCCCAGTCTCAGAATTTGGTAAAAATATAATCTTGTGCGGGATTTGAACCTGGGGCCATTGGCTTGACAGCCACCTGTCATAACCACTTGGCTATCAATTCATTGCTGTCCCTACCCCACACCCTAAATGTAAAAGTTTTTTGGAAGAAAATACGCTTTTTCAACTTGCTTTTGGGCGGAAGTCACACAGTACTTTTTCTCTGCCGCTGAGGAGTGCTGTCTAGCAGACGTGGTATATGGTCGTATTGCAGTGATACGACGTCATTGGTCGTATGAGTTGGAGGATATGTTGGCTTTGCTGCATATCTGGAACTGTCTCAGCAGTGTCTGTCGTTTTCCCAATCCAAACCCAAACCACACCCACTCCTGTATATCGAAAGCCTCGGATTTCAAACGGGGGGAAAAATGGTGGCTTGCTTGGAAACGTTTTAGGAAGGTGGTTCACCGAAATGAGTTTCTGAAAACATTTGAGGCCTCTGGAAACTCCCCAATCCCATATCCAAACTTTTAAACAAACCCTAACACATATACAAACTTTTAAACGAACCCTAACCCATATACAAACTTTTAAACAAACCTTTGTCCATGTCAATTGAAGACTTCTCACATCAAATGTTTTCAGAGAGACATTTTGCTGAACAATTTTCCTAATACAGATGTTGCTGATTTAGTTTGGCAGTACTCCCGCAGTACTGCTGCAGCGCCGCCCCCACCCCCCGCAGCAGTGAGGACACACTAAATGGGTAACAACTGTATAAGACCGTTTCCAAACAAGCCGCAATGTTTTTCCTGCTTGAAATCTGCGGCTTTAATTGTACGGAAGTCAATCAATTTTCAATCAATTTTATATTTATATAGCGCCAAATCACAACAAGAGTTATCTGAAGACGCTTAAGAAATAGATCAGGTAGAAGACCAGGCTCTTTTTATTTTAGACCCAACAGTTGAAACAATTCTGACATGCGCCGGCAATTTTACTGCACAGATCATGTGGCAATTGAAACGATTTCCCAACAAGATGCACTTAGTGATGGCGGCAAGGAAAACCCCCTTTAATGGGGGAGACGCCTTGATCAGACCTTGCTGGCCGGCTCTTGGTGGGCATTCATCTGGCTTGAAAAACTCCTGTTTAAGAAAACTCCCCTCTAACGGGAAGAAAACATCTAAAATTGGGGTGGTAAAACGACCACCCCACACACAACGCTGCTGTAATAACAGGAAACTGTGTGTGCAAGAAGCTGCTACCTCTCGCTTTTGAATTATTTAAAACCATTTTCTTCAGTGTGACGGCTTCACACACACACACACAGTCTCTGTCTCCTGTTATTAAACGTTTCCGGGCGCTAGCTGACTATAATTATGAGACGACCACTGCTGTTAAATTATTAATGTTTTATTACCGTCAGAAATAGGTCATCCACACACTTTAGTGTGTGTGTGTGAGAGAGAGAGAGAGAGACAGACAGACATGCAGAAATGTAAGAATGTAAGTCCTTAATATTTGATAGAAGTCATCAGATGTGCCGGATACGAGAACAGAGAGAGACTGTGTGTGTGTATGAGCGAGACATACTCAAAGTATAAATAGACTTACATCTGGCCTCCTGCATCTTTAATGAAGCTTCTCTCATGAATAGAATAACAGAGAAGCAGCCAGGTCACTTTCCACCAGTCCCGAGCCCCGTAACCCTGCCCGCCACCCCAACACCAGCCCCGACCCAGAACCGCATCTCACTTCTATAAGGTGAGGGGTTCCACTCATGGCGCAGCGCACAATTGCTCAAGTTGAACAGGCAAGCATGCTAGAAATGAAGGCGCAACATTTCTAGTATACTGTATGTGCAGTGGACATGGAAACATTTTGTAGTGACCCTAACCAAACTGCCACCATTTCACACAGAGGTGAATAGCAGTTTCTTTTGGCCGAGAGTCGTCAGCTGACGTTGGCTGAGCAGCTGCTAGCCCACTTGAGTGTGCAGTTGTACTCCGCGGAACCACACCCCTCTGCCTTATAGTACTGAGCAGCCTGACCAACTGGATACGACCCACACGTCATGTGAATAACATCCCAGTCTCTTGAGGCGTGCAGGATTTGAACCTGGGGCCGCTGGTTTGACAGCCGCCTGTCAACCGCCTTGACACCTAAGCCACACCCTAATCCTTACGTTTTTTGAAAGAACAGTCGCCTTTTCATCTTGCTTGGGCGGGAGTGGCATTTTCTCTGCCACTGAGGGGCGCTAGTCTAGCAGACGTGCTATATGGTCGTATTCCAGGTGTTACTGTATTATGACCTCATGGAGCATATGAGTTGGAGGACATGTTGGTACTAAGATGTCACTCCAGAGGCCCATACCACGAATGGAGGATAAACCGATGCAGGATCTGTCTTTTGATCTGGTTTGGATTAACCAGATCAAATCGATCAAGCTATTCTGTACCACGATGCCGGTTATCAGCTAGGTCGGTTAATTCAGGATTTTCTTATCAGCTCTGAGCTCGTTCACTTGAAAATGCTCGTGAACAGGAGCTCGTGCACATGAAAGAGGCATAGTCTGTAACAACTAGCCAATCACAATGCAATATGGACAACTCCGGATTTTACAGCGTCAGACACGCCTATTTCCTCATTCATTGAAAGCCACATCACATCAAAGTGTAGGCTATTAACGGAGCTTTACTGCATGTCAGAATCAAAGTCTGCGTTGGATCTGTTACTGAAGGACTGTCTAAAGTTACCGCTTTATTCAGTCATTTGATCTCTGCTGCCGTTTGGTTTCTGCCTACCGCATGTGTTTTTTGCGAGTAGAAGTGTAAACTTCCAAAATCTGTAGGCCTATTTAGATAATAGATTTAACGTTATAGGCTCTGAATCAACATGGTGCGGGCATTGAATTAATAAATGGTAAATGCATTTATATAGCGCTTTTATCCAAAGCGCTTTACAGTCAGTAGGTACATTCACACACCGATGGCGGCAGGTTACCACTGCTGGCACACCAACGGGAGCAATTTGGGGTTCAGTGTCTTGCCCAAGGACATTTCGACATGCAGACTGGAGGAGCCGGGAATCGAACCACCGACCTCTTTTATCCAAGGCGATTAGTGGACGACGCGCTCTACCTCCTGAGCTACAGCCGCCCCAAAAAATAGCCTATACAAATGTGCAGCTCCGTTGCACGCACCTTAGTGCGCTTTGGAGACATTTATGGTAACCTTTTTACGCAGGTGATTTAGTGATATTTCTCCACGCAGCGTTGCTTGGGAGCGAAAAAAAATGTATACTTCACGCTGGAGGAACAAACCATAATCTTAAGGAAATATGAAGAATTCAAAGATGTAATAAAAACCAAAGGCAACACTGCTGCACATAATCACAGAAAGGAGGGCTGGCAAAAAAAATGCATTGTCTCAATGTTATTCAGCTTGCTTGATTTCACCACCGAAGTTCAGCATCTCCGTTGCGCACACGGTGCGCTTTGGAGACGTATGATTAAATTGGTCTTGGCGGTCGCAAAAGACTCTTCTCTCCTTTTCCAGGAAGCTCATTGGTTCTTGGGCTGTGCCTTTTAAGGTTTAATCTTATCCTTGAAACTTAACCTGCTCTGGACCAGGTTAAGTCTGAAGCATAAGTTGCTATCAAAATATATTTTGGTAAGAAGTTAACTAGCGTCGTAGCACGGCAAACCCAGGGTTAAACCTGAAGTTCCTTTGCTAAGCCACTAATCTTGCTTTGTGGTATAGGCCTCGGGTTAGAGTCTTTGACTATGCACTGCACGCAATTTGAAAGCGTAAAGTTGATTTATTTGTACGAGGATTGAAGAGAATGGGCTCCTACGTACTTTATGGTTCCGCATTATACTAAATACTACTGTACAGACAGGCAGTAAGCCCATTTCAACAACCATCTAGAGCCGTAGGAATGATCCTAAAACCCGACATTAACACTTCCTGGTTCCCTCGTTTGGAAGTTAATGGGATTGTGTATGGGGATTTTCGTTAGATACCTGAAATAAGGTCTGTGGTTAACAAAAGTTTATGAAACAGACCTTTGTGTTCAGTAAGATAATCTTCACAAATGGAGACCACTTTTATGATTTTTGAACCATTTTCTGAAAATCGTCATTTTTTTTTAATTGCATTTATGCTTAAAAAATCATAAAAGTGGTGTTCTTTTTTGAATATTATTACTAATTACTAATTTACGTGCTGTAACATAACATTGGGTTCCGGCTTGGGGGTTTTCTGCTCTGATCTTAATTCATGTCTCTTCCGGTTGGGAAATAAAACAAGCCACTTTAAAGAGGATGAAGAAATCTACAAAAAGGACTGTTAAAACTACTATTTTATTTTCTCAATTTGTAAACTGATGTATATTTTAAAACAAATAAAATATTTTAAAGTTAGTGTTAGGTCTTGGTGTTGTGGTGCTTTCAAATCTGCTGTACAATGAGTAATAATGCTGTAGTAACATAGTCCCTCCAGATTTTGCTCAGTTTTGTGTGATTCTTGCAATCAAAAATGCTTGATTTTCAAGCGATCTGCCAAGTTTTATGTGATTTTTTGCAGTTGAGGAAAACATCCCCCAAACTACTACCTAATGGCAACTGGCCACAAAAATTGCAAGTTGATGTACCAGTTTTGCCGTTTTTTACAGGAAATTGCAGGAATTTTAAAAAGTGTGAGTGCCCACAAATGTTGCAGAGATTGTTTGAATTTGCATTAATTATTGTGATTGCAAAATCGCAATTCCTGGAGGGACTGGGGGGCACGGTGGCTCAGTGGTAGAGCTGTCGCCTCACAGTCAGAAGGTCCTGAGTTCGATTCTCGCCTGGGACACTGGGCGCTGTGGTTGTCCCCCCCATATCCTCAGTGCCTACTGCCCAGGTGGGGTATCTCGTCGTAAGGGCCTTTCTCTCTGTGTGGAGTTTGCATGTTCTCCCCGTGCTCCCCCAGGGGGTTCCTCCATATATAACCCCCCCACTAAAAACATGCAGAAGATCAGATCGTCATCGTCATCCGACCAGTGACGACAACATCCGAAGTTGGTCCCCGGGCGCTGTACGAGAAAGCGACCACTGCTCCTGGCCTGCCCCCCGGAGGAAAGGACATGCCTGGATGGGTTAAATGCAGAGGACACTTTTCACCGGCCACCGTCAGCATGAGTGTGTTGTGGTGTTCGTGTGACAATAAAAGACGGGGCTTGTCCCGTTACGAGAGAGAGAGAGACTGTGTGTAATATACTCGGGGATTCAAGAGAAAAAAAATCTGACTGAAATGTTTTTAAAGCCAAGTGATATTCATCTACAATTTGTAAAACAAGTTACAGGGGAGGCCCCTACATTAGGGGTGTGAATCTTTTGGGTGCATCATGATTCGATTTTGATTCCTGGGCTCATGATTTGATTTAAAATCGATTCTCGATGCAGATTGCTGATTTAAAATCGATTCTCGATTCATAGTGGGATTTCAGGATCTACTGCAGTCCACTGTGTGGTAAGAAAGGCGGTGTAGCAAATTAGGACATGAAAGCATGAAAGTGTATAAGATTGTCGTTTTTATATTTGAAAAAGTTATCTGTAATAATGTAAACACACAAAGGCACAAATCTAAGACAAACATTCATTCATGCTAAACTTTCACAAATAAAAACTCAGTGACTTAAAAAAAAGTTAAATAATAAATAAAAAGTTAAAAACTTATAAGTGGTGGATATAATGTCTTATAAGTTCAGCATTAACGCTTTATATCTCCAAGCACAAGTGTTTGAAAGAAGAATCTGAGTCCTGGGTTACATAGCACGTTATAACAACCATAACTTTATCCAGTTATAAAGACACACAGCACTACCTATCATAACAGATAATACATTCAAAATTTCTGGATTGGAATAATAGCTTATAAAAACCAATAATGCAATGTGCTTGACTTTGGGAGCTTTAAGTAAAGTGACAACACTGTATACGGTTATTAGGAATTGTATGATGCTAACACAATTATAAAGACTTGTGAGCAGTATTTGATGGCTGCAAGTAAAGTATAAGACAAAAAAAATCACATTGATTATCAAAGCAATATCAACTATTTTGCAGAAAATACACACTTTTTACCTCTATTTTAACAAGACTGGGCTAGTGCCAGGGTCCCTACACATTTTCAATGAAAAAATTCCATACTTTTTCCAGACCTTGATTTGTTTTGGAGATTTTGTCTTGTGTTCAATATGATTTATGCAGATAGACATCTTGGCCCTGCTAACTAGGTCGTATCAGTAAGATGAAGATTTTTTCCACACAGCGTCAAATACTGTATCAGAATATGTGAGATGCAGGGTTCCTACACGCTTTCCATTTTAAAACTCCATATTGTTCCAGGCAAACCTGTTCTTTACTGGATGTGATTTTGGTGCAGGGTATTTGATATATATTGCATGCTGACAGCAGCTGGGAAGAGCATCCCTCTATCTGAACATTATTCTGATCATCAACACAAACTGTGGACTCAAAGTGGCTAATAGTGGCTGGTAGTGGTCATTGTAAAGCTACTGAATCCTTTTGGAAAACTGGGATTGCACTGATTTCAGTTTTTGCTTTTGAACAATCTTTTTTACCCCTAAAATAGCTGGAATTGCACTGATATTGCACTTTGTTTTGGTAGTGTGGGTTGGCTTCTTGGAGAAACACCCTGCGTGGAGACTTCCCAATACTACCCCAGTAGCAATTGTTAAAAAGTGAAAGACTATTTTGAAAAAAAATAATAATAATAGTGTCATGCATTCTATAGTGCCCAGCCCTCATGGGCCTACAAGACACACATAAAATACAACAATAAAACAATAAGACAATGCATTAATTGTACGAAAAAAACAAAAATATCACAAATTGCAAGTAAGTCAATTGCTAATTATGCAGTCCTCATAATTGTGTTATAGCATCATCCAATTCCTAATAACCTTATACAGTGTTGTCACTTTACTTAAAGCTCCCAAAGTCAAGCTATAATGCATTATTGGTGTTTATAAGCTATTATTCCAATCCAGAAACTTAGAATTTATTATCTGTTATGATATGGTAGTGCAGTTCTCTGTGTGTTTTTATAACTGGCTAAAGTCTAAAGTTATGGTCGTTATAATGTGCTATGTAACCCAGGACTCCGATTCTTCTTTCAAACACTTGTGCTTGGAGATATAAAGCGTTAATAATGCTGAACGTATAATACATTATATCCACCGCATATAATACTTTATAAACCTTGTTATAAGTTGTTATGCATGATTATAAACATTTATAAATGGTCTTATAAAGCCTTATAAATGCATTATAATGCCTTATGAATGTACTCATAATGCATTATAGACATGACCTTCATAGAAAGTGTTACCAAATTATTTTACATAAAAATATTCAGCTCACGGGCTATAATGGAACACTAGAGCTATCTTACACATATCTTAATACACACACACACACACACACATCACATAGAGCAGCTTTAAATATGTGTGTATCAAATTAGTCTGTTAAATCTGCCTTTGTATTTATTTATTTTTTCCAACTAGGTCAAATAAACTAGTTTCAAACAATTTGGATTTTCTGACAATTTGATGGTCAGGCTTTACAGGGCTAGAGAGAGAGTAAACCTAACAACAATAGAGCTCTTCTGCCATCTAGCGGACAAGTCTGCATTGTGACAGAAGTTTTGCCTCACTGCAACCACTTATCAGAAGTCCATCACACTATTTCAAAATGTGCGGGCTGCACTCACCATGTTGTTATTATTATTATCATCATTATTATTATTATGTTATATGGGAGCTAAGAAGAGATTCTCCATATCTCTCTCGCATTATTTTCCATAGCTTTCGAGCCGGTCATGGCAATATATTAGGGACAATTTATTTGTAATGATGAGCTACATAACAGCTGTGTGAGAGACCACATCACATGTTAATCTGTGGAAAAGAAGAAATAGAAATTATTTTGGAAGTAAACTGTTCAAAAGTCACTAAAGTTTAATTCTCAGGTCTAATCTCAGGACAGATAGAAATGTATTGGGGAACTTGTCATCTTTTTCTGACCATGTTATTGATTTAACTTTAACTTAGAATTTTCACCACAGTATCTCCTTCCATCCCTCTGATGCCTAAATTAAACTAGATTTTTTCTATTTTGATTTCAAGTCAAGTTTATTTGTATAGCCCTAATTCAGTAGCATGTCTCAGAGGGCAGAATATGTCTAGCTAAATCTAGCTGATCAGATCAATTCTCTCTCGTTTTTAACTCTGTCACCGATAAGCACGGCCCTTATAAAAACTTCAGAGTAAAAATATGCTCTAGTCCCTGGTTCTCAGACGGTGTTAAATCACACCTGCATGTCAGAGACTCCGCCTGGGCCAATGCTAGATCTACTGGTAACCCTGAAGATTGGCTATATTTTAGGAAGATTCGGAATAAGTGTATTAGCATAATCAGAAAGCCAAATCTGACTTTTATTTAACTTCTCTCCATAACGCTCAAGGAAATACATCTAGTTTTTGGAAAAATGTAAAATCTCTAAAAACTATGCCCAACTCCACCCTCCCTCCTCAGATCAATGGTGAGAATGATATAATCTCTGATAAATGACAAATGTGTGATGCCTTTAACCATCACATTGTTTCTGCTGGCTATCTATTTGTTTATATACTGACGTTCTGCCAGTACGGCCTTGGGTCACTCACGCTCATGATCCGTTAGCCGAAGACCCACCCACCCCCTCCCCTTTTGCCGATCATTTTTCATTTAGGCCAGTAAGCGTCCATGAAGTCCATAAGGCACTCTCAAAATTGAATGTTAAGAAGTCTAAGGGCGAGGATGACATTGCTCCATTTCTCCTATGCCTTAGTGCCCATCTGATTGCTGCTCCGATTGCTCACATATTTAATTTAACATTCATCTCTGGTGAAATTCCATCTGTATGGAAGTCTGCTCAGGTCGTGCCTCTATTAAAACACAGTGATTTAAACAATTGCCATCCTATTTCCAAGCTGTGTTGTTTAGCCAAGGTTCTCGAAACCCTTTTAGACACACAATATTCTTCAATCACATCAATCAGGGTTCTCTTGTTGTAAATAACATACTGAAATGCCTAGATGATCGCCAGCACTGTGCTGCTCTCTTTGTTGATCTTTGATACTGTAGATCACAGTATTCTGTTAAGAAAGTTTGTCCTCCATCGGATTAGATGATCTCTCAGTAAGATGGTTCTTCAATTATCTGTCTGGGAGAAAGCAAACTGTTGTTGTTAATAATAATAATAATTCATTTATTTTATATAGCGCTTTTCAGAACTCAAAGACGCTTAACTCATTCATGGCCAGTTTAGGACTGCCAATATTTAGCACAGGCCAAAGATTTTCATAATTGTTGGTCATCTTTCAAGACCCACAGTAAATTATCTATTAGCACCAAAGTGATTTGCAATACCTCAAAATGAAGATGTACGTCTCTGGGTTCACCAGGAAAAAAAAGTGAGCTTTTAGCATGTTCTGTACTCTACTTATAGCCATTTATATACACCCTGTTTTCACCAAAAAGGTCTCTCTGAGAAGAGAAATTGCAGAAAATTGCATTTTTGTAAAGGAGACAATCTCAGGCAGAACTCGCTCTCAATTCTTTTATTTTGAACTGTATTGACATCAGACATGTAAATATTATTCGTTATGACACAAATGACAAAAAAAAATATATATATATATATATATATACCGTAAAATACCAATTATTAGCCCGGGCGTTAATTGACAAAATATGTAGCCAGACCCCGCGTCAATATGGGACCTGCGGCAGTTTGGGACCTGCTTTAATTATTTTTGTACAAAAATATTGCTCAGCAAAGATTGTAAATAGTATGAAATTGTTTATTTAAACCATTTATTTTAATCAGTTGGCTACAGCCCCCCACACGATTGCTTGTCTATGGGGAGAGCCGCGCCTCCCTCTCAGCGCAGCAGAGCACATTGCATGCCAGTTCTGGCCTGTACATGAAATCAAATAAAATTTGAGCTGAACTGTGACCTACCGGTATTTACCACTAAACTTTCTCCGCTGAAGGTGAGAGAACATGATCATCATGTGAGCAGATTATTTGTTGCATGCGCTGCCTCCTCCGCTGGCAGGGGAAACATTATAGCCTATCATACTCACATTTCTCAATCAGAGATGTCGGATTTGTATAGGCCTACAAAAATCTTCAGAAAATGGCTACACAATTTTCATAACTGTCAGGTGTTGCTGGAAAACGAATTTTTAAAAAGTTCATCACTCACGGAGCCTACCCTCTTCAGTAGCGCACATGTGAAAGTGCCGTGAAATACCAATTAGACTTCTATGCCCGCTGGCAGGGAAACATACCATAGGCACATTTCTCAAAATAATTATTACACCAGAGATGTCGGTTTTAGTGTATAAAAATCTTCAGGAAATGCCTACACAATTTTCAGAATCCTCAGATGTTGACGGAAAACGAATTTTGATCAGCAAGTTTCGTGCATGTGTTTTTTTTCCTCGTTGTTCCTCGTTTCCTCGTTGTTCGTCTTCTTCATCCGATTTTTCTTCTTCGTTGTGTTTGGGAGATGCATTCAACAGGATGTCGCAAAGGTAAAAAGAAAACATTGAAAAAACTAACCGGGCGTCAAATTGGGACCTGCTTTTATGTACAAAATATGTATCCAGACCCCGCTTATATATGGGACCCGCGGCAATTTGGAAGTCGGCTTCTAATTGGTATTTTACGATTTATATATATATACATGAAGTGCTTTTTTTACATTCAACAATACAGTTTACTCAGTGTGAGTGAGTGTGAATGTGTGTGTGTGTGTGTGCGCGGGGCCCATGTGTGTCTCTTTACATTACATTACATTTCGTCATTTAGCAGACCTAAATGACCGTCCTGACCTCATTCTGAGATGTGGGCTCACAATCGGTTCCTCATCTGAAATAAAAGCAACATATCCTCAGTAAACTATATAATCACATTTAGTACAGAGACAGTGTAGTCGTGTACTAGTGTCTCAGTAAACTATACGATCATAGAATGCAGAGATCAGTGTAGTCTCTCTCACACACACACACACACACACACACACACACACACACACACACACACACACTCCTTACCGCGAGATCATCCGGGTCCTGATGCATCGGAGTCCAGTCTTCCTCGCCCTCGACAGGAAAGTGGCTGTGCTGCTTGGCTCTGTGTGAAAGCCATTTCTGTGGCGAGGCTGCTGTTCTCCTCCTGCTCACAAAGTTGTGACTCCGTCTCGTCTCTTTCGGGGTGGCACACAGGAACGGGGTCCAGGCACCAGGATCGATCATGTTGGTCACGGGTTTGACTACCGCGAACAACTGATCGATGTCCGCTGCCCCGCAGCAAGCCGACCAGCTCGTGCAGCGCGCCGAGGGGCGTTTCAATGGCGTTTCTCCTCTGCACAAGGAAGCGCGTTTCTCTGTTTTCTGTTTTTCCTCCTGCTCATTTCAAAACAACAGCTGCGGTATGTGTTTGATAACGTGTTGTCGGCTTGGCTTTGAGGCTAGGGACCTGATAACATGTCACAGGCTGGGGAAGTCTTTGAACTACGCGCTGCACTAATAAAAACAAAAACACGTCAAACACGTCTTTGGCGTGGATGACTATTCCTGATAACACGTCAAAGACGTCTTTGGCGGTGAATGAGTTAACAGTAAACAAAAGACAAGCAACAGAAACAGGCAACAGGCAACAGATACAGGTAACAGGTACAAATAACAGTGGCGATTCAGGGCAAGGTTGTATGGAGAGGCAGAGGAGAGGAAGAGAACAGGAGGGGGGAGGCGGAAGGTGGTGGTTAGGAGGAGGTGGTCAGGGGTAGGGGAGGTTGTAGGCTTGGGAGAACAGGTAGGTTTTAAGTCGGGTTTTGAAAGTGGGGAGTGAGGGAGAGTCTTGGATGGTCTGGGGGAGGGAGTTCCAAAGTCGGGGTGCGGCGCGGGAGAAAGCACGGTCACCAAAGGTTTTGAGTCTGGATGGGGGGATGATGAGGGTGGCAGTAGAAGAGGATCGGAGTGTACGGGAGGGGCGATGGGGGATGAGGAGGTGAGTCAGGTAGGGGGGGGCTAGGCTGTGGAGGGCTTTGAAGGTGAGGAGGAGTAGTTTGAAGTCAATACGTTGCTTGACGGGGAGCCAGTGAAGAGAGTGGAGGACAGGGGTGATGTGATCGCGGGACCGGGTGTGAGTGAGCAGGCGGGCGGCTGAGTTTTGAACCATCTGGAGTCTATGGAGGGAACGGGAGGTGATGCCGGTGAGGAGGGAGTTGCAGTAGTCGAGGCGGGAGGAGATGAAGGCATGAATGAGGGATTGAGCAGCGGGGGGGAGAGGCAGTGTCTGACTTTGGCAATATTGCGGAGATGGAAGTATGAGGTTTTGACAATGGAGCTGACGTGGGGATCGAAGGAGAGGGTGGGGTCCAGGATGAAACCAAGGTTGCGAGCCAGGGGGGAGGGGGTGATGGTGGAGTCGTCTAAGGTGAGGGTGATGGGTCCAGTTTTATTGAGGGTGGATTTGGTGCCAATGAGGAGGAGTTCCGTTTTGTCGCTGTTGAGTTGGAGGAAGTTGTGGGTTAGCCAGGTTTTTATTGCGGATATGCAGTTTTCGATGTGGGTGAGGGGTGGGTTCTGGAGGGATTTGGTGCTGATGTAGAGCTGAGTGTCGTTGGCATAGCAGTGGAAGTCCAGGTTGAATTGACGGATGATGTGACCAAGGGGGAGTATATAGCAGATGAAGAGCAGGGGGCCGAGGACTGAGCCCTGAGGGACCCCCTGCAAAACAGTGGAGAGGGTGGAGGAGTGACCGAAGAGGGAGATGAACTGTTGTCTGTCGGTGAGGTATGAGGTGAGCCAGTCCAGTGCGGTGCCCTCAACACCCAGTTGGCGCAGCCTTCGGAGGAGGATGGAGTGGTTCACAGTGTCAAAGGCTGCGCTCAGATCTAGTAGAACTAGGATGTTGAGGGCACCAGAGTCAGCGGAGGTGAGGAGGTCGTTGATGACTTTGGAGAGGGCGGTTTCGGTGCTGTGGAAGGGACGGAAGCCAGACTGTAGGGATTCGTAGAGGTTGTGAGAGTGAGGGTGGGGAGGCAGGCCTTGGTCAGGGGGGTGGGGAGGGGGTCGAGGGAGCAGGTGGAGGACTTGGAGGCGGTGATAATGTCGGTGATGAGGGAGGAGTCAACAGGGGAGAAGGCAGTGAGGGAGGGGGGAGGGGGGAGGTCAGATGATAGTGGGGGTGGGGGAGGGGCGGAGGGGTTGGCGATGGAGGCAGTCAGGGAGGAGTGGATTTTGGAGATTTTGCTGTTGAAGGCGTGGAGAAATGAGTTGCAGAGTTCAGGGGAGGAGAGTGTGTTATTGTCCGGGGGTTGGAGGAGCTTTTTGACAGTGGAGAAGAGAGTGTGGGGGTTCCTGTTGGTGCTGTTGATGAGGGTGGAGAAGTGGGCGGATTTGGCGGCTAGGAGTGCATCACGGTAGGAGGAGAGGTGCTGCTTGTAGAGTTCAGCGTGGACAGTAAGGTGGGTTTTCATGAGGAGTCTTTCCAGTTGCCGGCTGGTCTGTTTCATAGTGTGGAGTTGGGGAGTGAACCAGGGGGAGGAGGAGGTGAATGAGACTGTGGAGGTTTTCAGGGGGGCCAGGGAGTCAAGGGAGTAAGTGAGTGCAGAATTGAGGAGGGTGGCATAGTCATCGGGAGAGGAGGGGGCGGAGTCAGGGGGGGGAGGGCAGAGGATATAGTCTGGGAGAGCGTGTGTAGGTCAATGGATTTGATATTACGGAAGGAGATGGTGCGTTTGTTGGGGCGGCGGGGTAGGGGCAGGGGAGCAGAGAAGAGGATGCAGTGGTGGTCAGAGAGAGGGAAAAAGAGAGGGTGAGGGTTGGAGATGGGTAGAGAGGAAGAGCAGACTAGATCAAGAATGTGGCCTTTGGTGTGGGTGGGGAAGTTGATGTGCTGGGTGAGGTGAAAACAGTCGAGGAGAGAGAGGAAGTCAGATGTCAGAGGGGAGTCAGGTTGGTCGACGTGGATGTTCAGGTCACCGGTGAGAAGGAGGCGGGAGGAGAGAGAAGAAGCAATGGTGAGGAGTTCAGAGAGTTCAGACAGAAAAGAGGGGTGGGGCTTGGGGGGACGGTAAAGAAGAAGGGCAGTGATGGAGTTGGGAAGAGAGAAGGCAAGGTGTTCAAAGGAGGACAGGGATGGGAGGTTGAGGTTGAGTTCATTGATGGGTAGGGATTGTTTATGGAGAACGGTGAGACCCCCCCCACGCCCAGAGAGGCGGGGCTTGGCGATGTAACTATAGTTGGGGGGGGTGGCCTGATTGAGTGAGTAGAAGTCCAGGGGCTGTTGCCATGTTCCAGTGAGGAGGAGAAGATCAATGTTATTGTCCAGGATGAGTTCGGATATGATAAATGATTTGTTGGAGAGAGAGCGAGTGTTCAGGAGGGCAAGGGAGATGGATTTGGGAGCAGGGGGGAGAGAGCGGAGGTTGTTGGGGTTAGCAGAGCGGCAGGTGGTATTGACAGGGGGGCGGGAGTTAGTCCAGAGTGAGGGAATGTTAGTGTCAGCCGAGTAGTGTTGGGTCCGGTTGCGGTTATGGCGGGGTCCATGGTGGATGTAGCGGCGGCAGCGGAGAATGTTAGATTTGCTGGCGGCGGTGAAAGCAGGAGCGGAGAGGCGGTGGTTATTGTTAAGTAAGTGAAGGTTGGCAGGAGAGTAGGTGAGGCGGGGGAGAGATCGTGGAAGTTGGGGGGTAGGTGGAAAAAATAATGGTCCAGGTGGAAAAAATAAAAATAAAAATGGTCCAGGGGGAAAAGATAGGAGGAGCAGTAGTGAGAGTCCAAGATGGAGGTATGATATGAGGAGAGGTGACAGTAATCCGGGGAGAGTGGTGTTGCAGTTGTTGTTGTTGTTGCCCCAAGACCGAGCCCGTGCGGCGGGGCAGCCCAGCCATGCCATGGCGAGAGACCAGCTCCAGCAGCAGTGTTGTTGACAATATGAGATCCGGTTCCCTGTCTATTGGTAAGGGTGTCCCCCAAGGGGCCATTTCTGGCCCAATTTTATTCACTCTTTACATAAATAAATAAAAATTCCCCCTTCTGGGCACTGTAATGTCCATTATTACACGGACAACATAATTCTATATTGTTTCGGAACCACCCCTGCACAGGCCACTGCAAGTCTGCAGACCGCCTTCAATGCTTTCCAACGGTCCCTGTCTGACCTTAGTCTTAAACGCCAAAAAGACTAAATGGATCCTATTCTCTAGATCTCCTACTGTCAACGATAGTCTTTGGATCTTCACACTACAGGGTGAACAAATCCATCTGTTAATTCATATAAATATCTTGGCATGTCTGGACACCAAACTTTCTTTTCATGTACATATTGAACATTTTAAGGAATTGAGGAGGAAAATCGGCTTTCTTTACAGAAACAAATCTTGTTTTTCATTTCGTTCCAGAAAACCTTTTGTACAATTCCTAATATTGTCTGTCTTTGATTATGGAGATGTTGTTTTACTGTCTATGCATGCCTCATCCACCATCCTGAAGTCGCTTGATGCCGTGTATCACAGCGCTCACCCCCCCTCCACTCCCCCACCCCCCCTCCACTCTCACCTAACCACCAACCCCCCCTCACCTTCCCCCCACTCCTTTCCTCACCCACCTCCCCTCCACTCTCACCTAACCACTAACCCCCCCTCACCTTCCCCCCACTCCTTTCCTCACCCACCTCCCCTCCACTCCCACCTAACCACCAACCCCCACTCCCACTCACACCCTCCCCGCCCACAACCACAACCCCCACCTCCCCCCCCCCCCCCATAGATCCGGACCGCCCCCTCACCATCACCGAGGATGAAGTCCGCAGGTCGTTCTTGCGTATCAATCCACGCAAGGCGGCCGGCCCGGATGGCATCCCTGGGCGTGTCCACAATGCCTGCGCACACCAGCTGGCAGGCGTATTCACAGACATTTTTAACCAGTCTCTCTCCCTCCGGCAAGTTCCCCCCTGCTTCAAAACAGCAACAATCATCCCCATTCCCAAACAGCAGAAAGTGACCAGCCTCAACGACTGGCGCCCAATAGCCCAATAGCCCTAACGCCCATAGCCAGCAAATGCTTCGAAAAGCTGGTTATATCACAGATCCGCCCCACACTCCCCCCGGACCACGACCCGCTACAATTCGCATACCGCCCCAACAGGAGCACAGCGGATGCAGTAGCACACATGCTCCACACCGCCCTTTCCCACCTGGAGGGGAAGGACACCTATGTGAGAATGCTGTTCGTGGACTAGCGCTCAGCATTCAACACCATAGTACCCTCCAGGCTGGTAAGCAAACTCAAGCATCTGGGACTAAGCACAGCGATGTCAATACAGTTCAAAATAAAAGAATTGAGAGCGAATTCTGCCTGAGATTGTGTCTTTTACAAAAATTGCCTTTTCTGCTGTTTCTCTTCTCCGAGAGACCTTTTTGGTGAAAACAGGGTGTATATAAATGGCTATAAGTAGAGTACAGAACATGCTAAAAGCTCACTTTTTTTTTCCTGGTGAACCCAGAGACGTACATCTTCATTTTGAGGTATTGCAAATCACTTTGGTGCTAATAGATAATTTACTGTGGGTCTTGAAAGATGACCAACAATTATGAAAATCTTTGGCCTGTGCTAAATATTGGCAGTCCTAAACTGGCCATGAATGAGTTAACATATACAAATAGTGTAGTAGCCGTACTGTACCGCACTGTAGATGCTACCATCATGTATGACTAATGTTCAATAGTATGTTTAATTAGGTATTCGCTATTTGCACCTAACAGAATGTTATTATGTTTAATTATGTTTAAAGTATGTTCATGCCATTTGCACTATGGGCAGTGAATACGCCACTGTCTGTGGCGTGTCTTACTGCTTTATTGCTTGTTGCCTCTTGTTTTTTATTTATATATCTTTTATTTTTTGCATTATGTTGTAACGGAGCCTACAGCACAAGAATTTCATACGTGATACTTGTATTACGGAGTGACAATAAAAATCTTGAATCTTGAATCTTGAATCTTGAATCTGTGCTTCCTAACGGGTGATGGTTTTCTCACACACCACTGTATTTTGTATAAAAAGGTATGCTGGCCCTCCTTGATGGCTAGAAGAGAGCAACACTGTAATTTGTTTATTTACAAAGCTCTGATTGGACAGCTTCCTCTGTATCTGTCTTCACTTCTTAATCACAACAATGCTAACTATCAAACACGCTCACGGTCTCACATTAGTGAGTGGGTCCATCCCACGTGAGGTCCGAACAGGGAAAGACAGCCTTTTCTTTCTATGCCCCCGATAAATGGAACAGGCTCCATGACACTTGGAGCAATTGATTTCTCTGGAGTCGTTTAGAGTACTCAGAGGGTACCCTACTTTATTTAATTTATTTATTTAACCTTTATTTAACCAGGCAAGTCATTAAGAACAGATACTTATTTACAATGGCGACCTGGCAAAAGGCAGGGCCTCTTGAGGGATAGGGGTAGGGACAAAAAATAAATAAATAAATAAATAAATAATCATAATAATAAATATAGCGGCGATGCGGGGTCCAAGCTTCCGGTGACTTGGGGGGTATGTGTGTGTGTGTGTGTGTGTCTGTGTGTGTGTGTGTGTGTGTGTGTGTGTGTGTGTGTGTGTGTGTGTGTATGTGTCCAAACCCCTGTATGTTTGTTTGGGTGTATGTGTGTACCGTATATATGTGTGTGTATATGGATGTGTCTATATGTCTGTGTGTATATATGTGTGTATATATGTGTGTGTGTATATGTGTGTATATATCTGTATGTATATATATCTGTATATATGTGTGTATGTGTGTTTGTATGTGTGTATATATCTGTATGTATGTATGTGTGTGTGTGTGTGTGTGTGTGTGTATGTGTGCATCTGTGTGTGTATGTTTGTGTATATATGTGTGTGTATGTGTGTGTTTGTATGTGTGTATATGTGTGTGTGTGTGTGTGTGTGTGTGTGTGTGTGTGTATATATATATATATATATATATGTATATATATATATATATGTGTATATATGTGTAGCAGGTATACATTACATATTAGGAGTAGTAGTATAATAAAGGACATGCAGGTTGATTCTGTTCACTTCATTCCATTGCATGAATTGTGTTGTACCATGTTTTGTAACTAGCTGACCTAATAGCATTAGCTCAGCACACCCAAGATATAGTTTACATCATCTAGTTGCATATATAGCACTATGTTCATCATCATGCTTTTTCAGTCCAAAACTTTGGACGACAACATTGCAGTACAAGTTACACATTGCATAGACAAAAGGATTCCTTTAACACATTGAGTGCCAGCGACGCCATATGGCGTCATTAGAAATTTACCGTAGGCTGCCAGCGACGCCAAATGGCGTCAATAACTCGAAATTGTTTTTTTGACGGGGGGGTGTCGATCTATGCTTCTTACATCGCCTCTTACAATATGAGAGCTATTGAATGTGTCTAACCTATTTTACAGAACCCTTAGGTGGCGACAGCGCACTCCAGATGAGAGAAAGTGGAGTAAAACACACAGAAGAAGTCGTTGGGGAAAAGGAAATCGCATCCGTCCGTCCGTATGCAGCTGCTTCATTGAAGCATAACGTTAGCTGTGCCCCTGCAGCAGCCAATCTGCTGTCACAATTGAGCACCTCCGTGTCCGCTGCACAGCCCATTCGCATGATCAGCCGTGAAGTTGTTATTATTCTCAACTGGAAGCATGGGAGCTGGTGACAAATACACGCGGTTGTAAAAAAGCTGGATGTAGCGGACTTGTCAGTGCAGAGCAAACGCAGGCAGCAGAAAGCCCCAGAGACACTCCCAGAAGGAGGAGTGTGCAGTTGAGGGGATGGGGGGGGGGAAGGGGGGGGGGGGGGGGGGCACGCAGAGCACGCAGAGCAGCATACAACACCCAGACAGCAGGACAGGATTAGGAAACGCAAGCTAGAATATCTGATGCCCACCAGCAGTAAATCAAGAACAGCAAGAAGCTGCAACCAGCAGCGCACGCAGGGGCCAGCGCTGCTGGTTGCAGCTAAAAAATAATATTTGGCCAAACAAAATTCCTTTGTTTTCACTCTTTTATTGAAGGAAATTATTTTTGAGGTGTCATTACATCAGAAAATATTAGCAATGAGTCAATGATGTGCTTGAAATTCTTCCTTTCACAAAAGGCTGAATATCTCAGGTTATAGAAAAAAAGTGGCTGTTTTTGGTCAAATCAAGCTATCTTCTCCGGCTCATAACTAAAGAACGGAAAATGGGATCAATAAACTTTTTTTTGCAGGTGATAGAAGAGAGTCTCATCGTTATTTGTGCGTGTTCAGTGTTTACATAGTAATTATTAAAGAAATTATATGACTGTTTTAAAATGCATTGCGGCCTATGTGGCACAGTACAGCACCTTTTGCCCAAGGGCCGTGGCACTCAAAGTGTTAAGGAAATAACTTATTGTGCAACACATTTGAGCAGCCTCACCTTTGTGCTTCCTGAGCAAGTCTGCTTGTAACGATGTCACATGACACTAAGTCCTCTTCTTCTTCTTTTGGTTGGATTATTGGTAGACAGTTAGCTTTTGGGTGCAGTACTGCCACCTACTGATCTGGAGTGTAACATTAAACTCATCTTTGATCTATCAAACTATAAACACAATAGACAATGCCATGAAAGGAACCAAGTGATACTAATCTCCTCTCACTCTATTCATATATCTTCTTAATATTAAATACCTGGACTATCTAATACTTATATTCCATAATATGGCAGAAAATCAGGTACCAAAATGGTTTCCAATAGTTGGATCCAAAATTGCCATCTTCAGGCTAAATTAAATGATATAATTCCAACCTGTAAAACAAACAAAATAGTGGGTACTGAATACATTTTGCAACATATAAAACAAAAAATTACATTACATTGGAGGTTAAAAAAGGGGGGATTTGGTGCGATAATCAGAATGTCATGACTCATGTGTATTATAACGTTGCACCTGACCTGAAACATGTATTACTCATAGCTGCATTTACATGCACATTTTTGATCTGATTGAAATCAATCGTTTTGAAGATTTCGGGGCAAGTGTTTACATGGGAGGTGATTAACTCATTGAGTGCCAGCCACTTTTGGAGAACGGACGCTCCCAGTGCCAGAGTTTCAGAGCGTTTTCAGTGATTTCTCGAGGCCCACAGAATATTGTGTGATATTACTATGTAAACACTGAACACGCACAAAGAACGATGAGACTCTATTCTATCATCTGCAAAAAAAAGTTTATTGATCCCATTTTCCGTTCTTTAGTTATGAGCCGGAGAAGATAGCTTGATTCATCCAAAAACAGCAATTTTTTTCTAGAAGCTGAGATAATTGGCCTTTTGTGAAATTAAACATTTCAAGCACACACTGACTCTGAAGCTAATCTTTTCTAATGTAGTCACACCTCAAAAATAATTTCCTTCAATAAAACAGTTTAGGCCAGGGAATTTTGTTTGGCAGAATAATATTTTTAGCTACAACCAGCAGCGCTGGCCCCTGCGTGCGCTGCTGGTTGCAGCTTCTTGCTGGTCTTGATTTGCTGCTGGTGGGCATCGGATATTCTGGCTTGCGTTTGTCAATCCTGTCCTGCTGCCTGGGTCTGTCTGGGTGTTGCGTGCTGCTCTGCGTGCCCCCCCCCCCCCCCCGCCCCGCCCCGCCCCGCCTCGCCTCAACTGCACACTCCTCCTCCTGTCTGTGGTGGCTCTCTGCTGAGTTTGCTGTGCGCACAGTGAAGGGTGCAGCTTTTTTACAGCGTTCCGCGTGTGTTTGTCACCGGCAACGATGCTTCCAGTTGAGAATAATAACTCCACGGTGTGGATGTGCGGATGTGCTGTCGCAACCGACACAGAGCGGCTCAATTGTGGGAGCAGATTGGCTGCTGCAGGCACAGCTGCAGTAACGTGCTTCAGCATATCGATGCATACGGATGCGATGCGATTTCCGTTTCCATAACGACTTCTTCTTTGTTTTTTCCTTGCCTTTCTGTTATGTGGAGAGCACTGTCGCCACCTAAGGGTTCTGTAAAATAGGTTATAGACCTCCAATAGCTACAATAGTTGTACCAGAGATGTATCAGGGATTGATCCACGTCCCACCGTCAAAAAACGCAATTGACGACAACCGTCGTCATTGGCACTCTACGTCAGTATTTGAATTGACGACAGCTGTCGTCATTGGCATTCAATGAGTTAATACGATCTGGTGTTTACATGTGCGACACATTTAAATCAATGTAAAGTGAACAGCTGTGTGACATGCCCAAAAGTAATAGGTTAGAATTCTGCCAACTCTCGCATTGTCTATGAGACTCAAGCAATTGACAGTTCTCACAGGCTATTTCTTCTCACTCTTCAAGTAGGCTAGATTTTTTTGCAGTGAAAAATAAAATACTGTAATCATACCGGTATCCTAAAACGTGAATAATGCAAGATAGGCCTATATGGACTGTCACATATAGCCTATATATATATATATATATGTGTGTGTGTGTGTGTGTGTGTGTGTGTGTGTGTGTGTGTGTGTGTGTGTGTGTGTGTGTGTGTGTGCGTGCGCGTGCGTGTGCGCATGGGGTCCAAGCTTCTGGGGACTTGGGGGTTATACATCAGATATACCAAATAGTGCACATTTAGTCAGAGATATGTGGACAAGTGCACCAAGTGACCTGGGGGTTAAATGTGACAGACCCCAAATAGTGCACATTTAGTCAGAGTTGATAAGTGCAAAGGGGCACCACTTTTGGCAATGTGCACTGGAGCTAGCGGCTGAATTACACCAACTAAGGTACAACCTTGCTACAGTGAACATTTAAGCTAGAATCAGGGTGTAAATTACATTTTAAAGTCAACTTGGCATCTCAGGGCTTGTGGAGAGTTTGAGTACACCAGGTGAGCAGTATGGAAGCATTCTGTATTTTAGTTTTTTCTATGTTTTTGCTCATGGTCAACTTCACTCAGCAGACAGCTCTCTGTGCCTGTTGTGGTTAGAGTACAGTTCTATCTCTGTGTGATGCGTCCAGAGTGCTTTACCCAGTACACCGACTGCATGCAAGTACCGCATAGTACCCCACTTCAAATAAACCAAACTATACCTTTCACAAATCAACTCAATAAGTGTCAAACTAAATGAATGCCTGCTAAACTGTTTTCGGATGTGCGAGATGTGCAAAATAAATCAGCATTGTTTCCGTTTTCGGTGGAGTGTCCCTTTAAGGCCAAAACTCTAACATCTCAGTTGGCTTTAATTAAAACACAAGATAGGAATACATTTCAAATCACAACACATTGCTGTCACTTCAAATTACCTTCATACCTCCCTTTACATAACATTGAAAATATATTTCAGATTGTGTAAACCTCCCTTTAAACTCACGGATTTGGCTTTTGGAGGTTTCATTCAGCAGGTTTCAAAAATAAGATGAATTGGATGTTAAAAAACATTCCCTCTATACTGCCAACTGTCTTGCACCATCTCCATTCATCAGTGATTCAGTGCACCTGGTACAGAGCCTGACCACAGCCCAACTCTGATTGGCTCAGAGTGATGTCAGTCACACTGCAGGATTACAAGCCCGCCAACTTCTGTTTCATGTAAAATACATTGGCGATACATTTTGCAGTGTAAACATTGGTGAACTGGGTTTACAATGATCAAATTATGTGTTCTTAAGTTAAAGCAACTCTGCTCAACATGTGGTAAAAAATCAGCCAGGATGAGCGGTTAATGAGTGTCACACCTATGAACAGGTGAGGGCAATGTGACCCCTCAGCACTGGGCCCAGATAAAACCACAAGAAAAGATGGCAGGCACACAGCAGGACAAGGTGCAGGGTGATTTTATTTTCCCAACATCAAAAGTTACAGTGAGGCAATCAGCATGTTGTCTGTGGATAAGAACACAAACAGAATTATTTACCCAAATACACAATGTTAACAAGCAATCCAAATGACATCAAATTAGCAATAAACAAACAATGTAACAATCAATTAAAGCAACAATAAACAATATATTTTAACCATGCTAAAGAAAAAAACATATGCAAGGTCAGCATGAGTT